>NW_026714132.1:0-30761 GCF_029784015.1 Lycium ferocissimum
ATAGTAAGGGTAAGATTTAGCCAAGTTGCAAGTACGGCCTGATTTTGAAAAAAAAATAAAAAAATAAGTTAATAGCTGAATTGATGGTAATGGTAATCGGAGGTCGATACCAATATGGTAAAAGAATTTGAAAAGGGTTTGTGATATTAAGAGATGATTTAGAAGAGGTTGGCCGGAAAAAAAAAGGGGGGGCTGGTGGTTAAGTTTGGAAAATGTCAACATAATGATGTTTGGGAAAGAAAGATAGTGAGTAAATGAATGGCAAGAGGATCAAAATGTCGGAATAAAAGTGTCGCCTAAGTGAGACTGGAAAATACGGGAATAGGGCAAAATATAATCGGGTGATAGAATAAGTATGCCCCCTAAAGCGGGGGAAGGAGTAGAGAGATGCAAGTGTAAGATAAAGAAATGACACGAGATAATGTGCCTAGAATGTTACAAGTCGAGTAAAAGGGAATTACAAGAAGGAAAAGTTTAAATCGAGATCCTTAAGACCCCATACGACAAGTTGAACATTCGAGGACGAATGTTCTAAAGGGGGAAAGGATGTTATACCCCGTACATTGTGCGTTGGAATATTCTAAGTTGGTTGCGACAAGTTATGGACAAGACTTTTAATTTTCGGTTTTGTTGGTTTCATTTTAATGCACAAGTTGCGTGTTCATCTCTTAGTGGTATGGAGTATTAAGGGCAAAATTGGAATAAGGAAAATTAGAGAATAAAATTTGGAAGATTATTTCATGAAGTAGCAAAAATGGCCAAGTGGTCGTGGCCCCACCTAAGGGTGGCCAATAATTTCAAGACATGGGATGGTACATGTGTTCATTTTACATTTGTAAGGGCCAAACATATATTATGTTATATCCCATAATTTTATACGTCGAGTTATTCGCAAAAGAATCGACTCAAGTTAAAGACGGATCATTTTTCGGTACGAAGTAGAAATCTTTAATTTCCGGTTTCTATTAGAACATGAATTGTTTATAAATTTTACTTAGTGTAAAATATTAATGGAAAGTGGGGATTAGTGATTAATTAATCTAATTATCAAAAAGTGGGCCCCACGACGCGTGGCGAGATTTGGTTGGACTTGAATAAAGATGGACACATGTCATGAAATTGACAAATGTCCACTTTATAAAGATATATATAAGTATAAGTGGCTGTGACTAATTCATCACATATTCCACAAATTAATCTTGCAAATTAGGTCTTAGAGAGGGGCTCTCAAGCTTAGAGAGAGAGAAGTTCCCGGCGCCACTGTTCACGGCGGCGCACTGTTCACGCGCCACTGTTCACGACCAGCTGCTGTTTGCTTCCATTAAAATACCACATCCTACCTTGAATTGAAGGAAAAGAGATGACCATCCATGGCTGCCAAGTTCTCGGCCATGGCAGCCCTTGATTGCCTCAAGTATTGCAAGGAAAAAATCAAGGTTTTAAGGTAAGGATTGATTCCATCTTGCACGTTTAGTGATGCCTTGATCCTTGCTCAATTTGATGGAAGTGAAATCTGTAAAAATGAAAGCTCAAATCATGCTAGAATGTATATTAGTTTCATGGGCTGTTTTAATAAAAAAAAATGGTGAATTAATTTTGGTTGTGGTTGTCATGGAGTTATGTGTGTTGATGTTGAAGCATGGTTGAAGCCATGAAATTATGTATCTTGATGTTGAAACATAGTTGTAACTTGGCAACATGAATTGTACGAATGTTGGAATGTCGTTGAATGCCGTAGGGGCTGTTTTTAATTGAAATTTGATGAACTGATTTGAATTAATATTATGATCGTTGTTAATGAAATTGAAAGACAAAAACGTATTATGAATATTTATGTTGAAGGCTAGAGATTTCGAGTGAATTATGGTTTTGGCGGAGTTTTTGTATATTTTGTAGAATGAAATGAAATGCTTCCGAATTGTATTGGAATGGTCTTGAATTAGTAAATGAATATGAGAACGTGGATATTAGTTGAATATGTGTGTGTGTGAAAGGTTGGCCGAGAATGGGCCATTATGTGTGCCAAGAATGTAACAATTCTATGTTGTAGTGTGATTGTCATCGTTACGAATGTCATGCCTAAAATGAGAGTTTTATGAACTAAGTTGAAGATTGTAAGTGATATGGGGCGTTTGGCACTTTAATGTGCTTTTTATGTAAATATTGTATTTATGGAAATAACATTGTAAATGTATGTATTGTTGATGTAAACTATGAATTTGGAAGTTGAGAATGGGTTATGATGTTGTTCTTGAGTTTGGAGTAGTTTTCGGCCAAATCGAGTAGTTGTTGGATTGTTTGAACAATTGTGTGATTTGTTTAGAATGTTCTTGAATGTGGTTGGAATGGGTTTGGACTAGTATTTGAATGAATAAATGATAATGTTGGGTTGAATGTAAGTGATTACCTTGAAGGCTATGAATGTTGGCAACTTATGTAGGAAAGCGTTATTGATGTTAGAATGTGTTCTGAATTGGATATTGATGTTGCTAGGTTGGCTATGGTTGTTGTTATTGTTGATTTGGCCGAGTTGAATTCTCGGGGATGTTATATTTATAGGGGAAGTGCTGTCGGAATTTCTATAAACAATCACTACTTCCAAATTGTATTCTTAAGGCCTACAAATGACATTTGGTAATTGTGACCAATTTCAGATTTTGGAGGAAACGAGAGTTGAGTTTAGACAAGCCTAAGAAGCGAATAAGGTATGTAAAGCTTGCTCTTTCCTTCTCTCGGCATGTCCTAGGTATGTTAGGCTAAGATACGAGCTTTGGGGACGACTTCTACTCCTGAATCCAAGCTTCATTTTGGCCCTTTTTCATTCGGTAGAATTGAATAAAAAAAATAATATATCCCGTTTGTTCAAAACACTTGCTCAAACATCCGTAGTTCACCCAAATGATATCGAGGGCCTCAAATCTTTCGCACATGACCTCGTAAGGCCTAATGACCATAGTTTGGGGTACGCCACCTCAATTTGACCGAGGCGGGGCCCACGCGTTCCGAGATCTCCCTATGTCGCTCTGTCTGGTATATTTGTGTGATTTTGAAAGAGAACTTTTGACCATCGCTCCGATTACTATAAATAGTTATTTTAACTACTTCATTGAGTTCGATAATACATTTTGACACATAAGAACGATTTCAGAAGGTTGTAACTGTCACGACCCAACCCCGTAGGCCGTGACTAGTGCCCGAGTTGGGCACCCAAACGCATTCATCGAACCCGAATCACACACAGCTGGCTTATGCCGATACAAATATCAAACGCTACTTCAAACACATCTCAAACTCAAACACATATATACATACATATATCGAAAGCCGATAAGGCTATCCGATGGCGCACTGGCCCAAAACATATAATATACAAACACACCCGTACAGGGTAGGCACACAACCCACATATACATCTACAGGCCTCTAAACAAACCAACAGAATCATATGACGGGACAGGGCCCCGCCGTACCCCCCGAACACACACACACGCGTATATGTAACGAACGAGTATGTACCAAAATGTAGGCTCCGAGATAAAAGGAGCACTCCAACACAAAGCAGATAGGTCTCTAAATCGGCGGATCGCCAAACCGGTCGTCCGTACTGCGGGCATGAAACGCAAGCCCTTCGAAGAAAGGGGGCATTTAAATATGTACTGAGTATGCAAAGCAGAAAATACAGTAAATAACTGAGTCACACCCGAAACAGAAGTACCAAAAGTATGTACATTTCCAAAATGCCAAATGTTTATTTTCAAAATAGAAAGCATGCAAGAGGGCAATACGTAAAATATGGTCGCCCGCCCGTCGATGGCGCCATAACACAAGATAACATTTCAAGGTTTCAAATCTCCGTACAACCCCCGAACACAACACGTCATCACAACACATCATAAGCCATATCACAAAGATAACTCCATAAACGGAACCCGGCCCTATGGCGAGGTCTCGGAACCGTAACACAAAGATAACACCGAATATGTCATAGTGCGCACGACAACAAAATCGGCCCGGGAACCGGCGAACGATATACCAACAACCGCACGAGCAGAGTCGTGAGTAACCATATGCATAAAATCATTATCATAGGTTCAAACAGTAAGTAAAATAACCGTACTTGGGAATCGGGAAAATCGTCCTACCAAACTCTCTCAAACGTCATCATAAAGGTACAAAGGAAGGTCGCGGGACCCACGGACGAGTGTCAACCCGAGCCGGGCCCGCCTATGGAAAACATACTCATCACACGTCATACAACCTCCCACGACGATATCGAGGCAATCCGAGCCCTTAGCCGAAAGTTATGAGCGTTCGTAGTTTCAACATCGTTTAAGAATAAAACTCTTTTTGAAAACTAAGTTTTTATGCAACTTTAAAATCAATTTTTTTCCAACCACATCAAAAACCAATATTTTCTCACATCAACATACGAGTACCAAAAGACAAACGCGAATCGTAGACATGCTCGGATTATGAGAATGGAATTTCCTCGAGGCTAGTATCGTAGCCTATATTGAGCTAAGACATGCCAAAAGAAAGAAAAGTTAAGCTTTACATACCTCGCTTGCACACAACGCTAATCCAATCAAACTTATATCTCGAGTTCTCCAAGATCTACATGACATTAATAAATACCAACGTCAACCAAGCATTTAGAAATTCATCTCCAACTAACACATAATCCTACGGAAAATTGGGCAGCACTTCCTTTATGAATAGACCAACCCCGAGAATTCAACTCGCCAAATTCAACAACACAACAACACCAACAATCATTCCAATAATGTCCATAATCAATTCAAACATATTTGAACACTAAAGATTCTTCTCCACACATTCCAACAACATTCCAATTATGCTTACACAACTACATACTTACAAACCAATATGTAACCAAACTAACGCATATTCAATTATCAATCCAAAACCACTCAAACAACATTCAAGAACTCTTTAAATAATTCATGCAATATTTCCAACAATCCAACAAATACCCCATTTCACCCGAAATGGCCCCCAAACCCGAGAACCTCAACTCTAACACATTCCTCGATTTCAAATCATGATTTACTCCAACAATCCATACTCTAACCATGTCATTTCCATAAACATAAAAGTTATGCCAAATGCACACAACCTTCCAAATCAGCCCATAACACTTACCATACCAATTTGAACCATTAAACTCTTATTTCCAACATAAAATCCACATAACAACAACAACCAAAACTTTAAGAAATTTGATTCATTTCTTGGCACACATGAAGGCCACATTCGGCCAACACCAATCCTACACACATAAGAATAATTTCATTCTTTTCTTCACATTACAACAATCAAAACATGCAAACTAGAATTATTTCATTGCTTCCAACACAACATACACACACACGGCTAAACCCTATATGCACGGCCAAACTTCAACTTGCCATATCTCATGAATTTCATCCATATCAACATACAACAACACACATAAACCTTCCATAACTCATAAAACAAGGTTAGAATTTACCTTTCTTCACAAATCCTCAACTTGTCCAAAGTTGGCCAAGGATGAAAACGAACAATCCAACGCTTCCAACAACACTTCCACGCTAATAAGCACTCTTGAATTAGTAGGTTTGCTTGAAGGAATATTTTTTTTGGAAGGCTAGCTCTTGGTCTTGATTTTTTTTCAAGTTGGCCGAATGGGAGGTTTTTGCTCTCTAAGGTTCTTGATTCTTCTAATGTCTTGAGAAGATGATAAAATGGTCCCTTAAGTCATGATCTTATTGCAACTAATAGCCAACCATGTGGCCATGGCCCACTCAAAGGTGGCCGGCCACATGGCCATATTTCATTCCCACTTTTTTTTTCAATAATAGCCAACTTCCCTTAATTCCATCTTTGGTCCCAAAGTTTCTTTAATGTTTCCATACCAATAACGTCATACACACTTAGGTCGCATGACAAAATCGAAGGTCACACGTCTCGACTTCGTAACCCGGAATGGTCTTAACCCTAACTTTTCGCAGTAAACCCGAATCGTCCCGTCGTTCAAAATACGGGATGTAACAGTAACTTTTGTATACTAATTCCGATAAATCTGAAACTTGTTTCTGGACTTTCCGATGTTAGTAAATATATTTGGTCATCGGATTTTGGAAGGTAACTTAATTATTATTTGCTCATTTGCACGTGATTATGATTTCTGAAGTTCGGTTTGATACGTTTTCGAGCAATATTCGGAAAAGAACCTGATTTGACTATTGTCTTGGGTTTGAAATAACGGTTTGCTTTGGTTATTCTGTTGAGTTTGAAGAAAGAATTTTTATGCGT
This sequence comes from Lycium ferocissimum, assembly GCF_029784015.1. NCBI lineage: Eukaryota > Viridiplantae > Streptophyta > Magnoliopsida > Solanales > Solanaceae > Lycium > Lycium ferocissimum. The sequence continues at coordinate 6,319 of NW_026714132.1, forward strand.
ATGGCTACTTACGATTCTGCTCGTGTATTTCATTATTACCTCTTTCGCCGAGTCCCGGACCGGTATGTGTGATATTGCCGCTGGATACTTGACCGCGGTATGTGTGATGTTGCCGCTGGATACTTGACCGCGGTATGTGTGATATTGACCGCTGGATACTTGGCCGCGGTAGGTGTATATGTGTATATGTGGTATCGCCGCTGGATTCTTGGCCGCGGTGTTTGTGTGTGTTAGATGATATGTGATTCTGGACGGTTGGGATTATGACCAGTCGGTTAATGTCAGCTCATATAAATTGTTCTATTTTCTACATACATGAGACAGAAGCGTTGTGTAGAAGAAAGCTAAGTATTTTGGTATTCTGATTAATTTATTGGCCTTCTGTACCCCTTATGTATGATTTGTACTTCAGGTGCAAGCACTTTGGTATTCTGGATTCTTATGCTCATTTTTCGCACTCCCTACTTCGGTTATGACTATGTTATTTGTGTTCCCTGCTTTTCATACTCGGTACATATTCCGCACTGACCCCCTTTCTTCGGGGGCTACGTTTCATGCCCGCAGGTACAGACGATCATTTTGGTGACCCGACGGTTTAGGATAATCACCCTACTGCAGTGGAGTGCTCCTCTTGTTCCGGAGCCTACAGTTTGGTATATATACCCTTCTATTAGGTATACATGTACATTCGGGGGTACGGCGGGGCCCGTCCCGCCATATGATTCGTCGTTCGTTTAGAGGTGTGGATGTATGTGTGGGTTGGCCGGTACCGTTCGGTTAGATGTATCTGTTGTGCGTTGTGGGCGGTTCTGTTCGCCATGGCAGCCTTGTCGGCTTGCTTATATACATATCTGTCGATTTGTTGGCCCTGTGAGGCCTTGTTGGTATTTTCTGCGTGCAGGGTTATTTTGGATAGTCAGAAAAACAAAGGAAACTCTGCCGAAATTTTTCTGGAAATAAAATAAGTTTGAACTTCTGATATAATTGTGCTTGTGTTTGCAATAATTTAATACTACTTTGATATTGGTATACGAATAGATCAATTGTTGTGATTCCGATGAAAATGTGTGTTCGGGTGCCCAGTTCGGGCACTAGTCACGGCCTACGGGGTTGGGTCGTGACATATTATGGATGACCAAGTCAAATTATTCATCTTTTATAATTTAAAGAAAGGTCTAGAAAATTGGAGAAAAATGAAGGCACATGACCGGCCATGTGCTTGTGTGTATATATATATATATATATGATGAATAACATGGGACATAACTCACCATTTCATCTCCTAGAAATTTCAAGAAAAATGAAGAAAAAAAAGAAAAGGAGAGGACGGCCAAGAGGGTGGCCGAACCGCCTTTGGAGTTGATCATGGAAAAATTATTTTTCTTCTAGTTTTCTACTAATTGGAAGGCCCTCTACGACGTGGAGTAGTTGTTGGAACAAGAGGATCGCTCTTTGTCGCAGCTCGCCAATTCTAGCCGTGGGAGAACATGGATGGAAAGAGGTGAGATTCAATCTTCTTACATGTTTTATGGGTGATTTGTGCATGTTGTGATATGTAGAAGTGAATGAAGTTCATGAAATTGTGATGTTGAAGTTGTAGCCGTGTGGTGTAGTTTGGCCGTGCATGTGTAGTGTTGAATGGAAGTGAAGAACTAGATTTATTTAGTATGTTTGGATTGTTGTGTTGTGGATTCTATGATGCTAATGGAAGTTTAATGGCTCAAATTGAAGTTATAGTGGTTTGTGACTTGTTATGGAGTTTTTATATAGTTTCTTGAATTTATGGAAGTAATGGATTCTTAATGTAGTTCATGAATTTGGAAGGAAGAAAATGTATTGTTGTTGTTCTTATGGAAATTTGAGGTTTCGGGTGGAGTAGAGCATTAATTGGATTGTTTGAAATATTGTGCGGATTGTTGGAAATGTTTTTGAATCGTGTTTGAATGGTTTTGGATTGGTATTTGAATATGCGATCGTTGATATTAGTTTGAATGTATGAAGTTGAATTGAATATGCATGAATGTCGTCGAATTATGTAGAAAGGAGTTATTAATGTTAGAATGCGTTTGGAATTACTTGTGGATGTTGTTATTATGATTGTTGGTATGGTTGTTGTTGATATTGGCCGAGTTGAATTCTCGGGGTTGTTGGATTTATAGGGGAGATGCTGCCCAAATTTCTGTAGATAAAATGATGGCTTGGAATTGAATCCTAAGTGCTTATGACTAATGTTTGGTGTCTAACGACGATATTGTAGATCGTGAGAAGTCGAGACGTAAGTTCGGATTAGCTTAGGAAGCAATCAAGGTATGTAAAGCTTACCTTTCCTTCTTTTGGCATGTCTTAGATATGGCTAAGTTATGATCTGTTATGAGCTTCGGGGGTAATTCTATTCGTGAAATCCGAACAGGTTTAAGATTCATATTTGCTTTGTGATGTTGGCATCCTTAATATGGTCAAGCTATGATCCGCATGTCCTTGATATGGTTGGATTTGAAATGCTAGGTATACGGTTTGTTCCGAAAGGATCTTATGTCTTTTGTATGACTAAATTTCAAAAGTTGCATAAAAGTTTTGTTTTCAAAAGAGTTTTGTTCCCAAACGATTCTGAAACTACGAACGACCGTAACTTTCAAGAAAAGGCTCGGATCGCTTTGATATCTTCGCAAATGATTTCATGACGAGTAATGACCTTAATTTTCATAGGCGGGCCCGGATTGGGATGACGCTCATCCGTGGGTCCCGCGACTTTCTATGTTTGGTTCTAACGACCTATTTTTGAAAGAATTCAATATGACTACCTTTCCGACCCCCGAGTATGATTACTTATTTATCGGTTGAGTCTGAAATAAAGATTTTTATGCACATGATTTTGATACGTAACTATGGTTTCTGAAGTTCGATTTGATATGGTCCCGAGTGATATTCGAAAGAAAACCCGATTTAACTATTGTTTGGCTTTTAAATGAGAGTTCGACTAATGGTTAGCGTTACATGAAGGTTCGATTTGATTATTCTGTTGAATTGGTAATGATGATTGCGTGTGTATGGCTTGTCACTACTCTGCTCGTGCGTATGATTATTGCCTCTTACACCGAGTCCTTCGATAGAGGGCCAGGACACGCTATGTATATGATGATATGATGATGACATGATTCTATACACCGAGTCCCTCGCTAAAGGGCCGGGACACGCCATACACCGAGTCCCTCACTAGAGGGCCGGGACACGCTATACACCGAGTCCCTCACTAGAGGGCCGGGACACGCTATATGTATATATATGATGATGATATGATGATTCTATACACCGAGTCCCTCACTAGAGGGCCGGGACACGCTATATGTATATATATGGTGATGATATGATGATTCTGTTCACCGAGTCCCTCACTGGAGGGCCGGGACACGTTATATGTTATATGTGTGTATTCTGAAGTATGAGGTGTATTCTGAAGTATGATATGTATCTCGAAATATGATGTGACACGAGGTATGATGTGACACGAAGTCTGATATGATATATGATAACATGATGGTATGATGATTATTTACTCATGTTTCTAAGTCCCATGATGATTCGGATATGATATGGATATGCACGAATTAAGGTTTTAAAAGTAAGTCTTGTGGGTTCTGATTATTGCACTATTTTTCTGTACTACTTACTTCGGTTATGATCTCGTTTTCTGTATGCCATGCTTTACATGCTCGGACATATTCGTACACCCTCTCTTTCTTCGTTTCATGCCGCGCGGTGCAGTACCCGGCATTAGTAGATGACGTTAGCGAGAAGATGTTCCCGTCGGATGGCGAGCCCATTTCTTCGGGGCGAGTCGAGCGCTTTTGTATGGTGGTGAAGTTATGGTAGAGACTTTGCGGACGTTGTCGTGTGTATGATATGTCGGTTTGTAGCGGCTATGTAAGACGATGTGCTATTATGCATGGTGTTACGAACTTCATATGTTTAGTAGATGCTAATTTTATTTGATTTGACAAAGATGAAAGGCATGTTTGTTTTTACGAAAAAAAAAATTCACTATGTGCTTATGTCATGTATTGCGGGCCCGTATGATTATGAGGGCGGGCTCCATTTCCTCGAAGGGTGTGACAAATTGGTATGTTCGTCCTATGGAGTTGCTGCACCAAAGTCGTGTAGTAGAGTCTTTTTATGGTGTGTAGCGCGCCACCGAAGGTTATGGCATCTAGAGACTTTGCATAGACAAGTCATAGGAGATGGGACTCGTGTGTATGATATGTCGGTTTTGTTGATTGATGATGTTATGTAAGACGATGTGCTATTATGCATGGTGTTACAAGTTGAAGTAAAGTGGGGAAAGTAAACAAGAAATATGTTTACGAGGTATGTTTATCACGATGCTAATTTTATATATGTATTTTTGACAAAGATGAAAAGGCAAATTTTTTAAAAGAGAATGAGATATTCTATGATATGCTTTGAAAAAAAAAAGGGTAAGATTTGGCCAAGTTGCAATTACGGCTCGATTTTGAAAAAAAAATAAAAAAATAAGTTAATGTGAATTGTAATGGTAATCGAGGTCGATACCAATATGGTAAAAGAATTTGAAGAGATGATTTAGAAGAGGTTGCGGGCCGGAAAAAAAAAAAGGGGGTGGTGTTATGGAAAATGTATAATGACGAAAGATAGTGAGTAAATGAATGGCAAGAGGATCAAAATGTCGGAATAAAAGTGGCCCTAAGTATGGGTCGGGTGCCCAAGTGTAAGATAAAGAAACACACGAGATAATGTGCCTAGAATGTTACAAGTCGAGTAAAGGAATTACAAGAAGGAAAAGTTTAAATCGAGTGTTATACAAGTTGAACATTCGAGGACGAATGCTCTAAAAGGGGAAAGGATGTTATACCCCGTACTTTGTGCGTTGGAATATTCTAAGTTGGTTGCGACAAGTTATGGACAAGACTTTTAATTTTTGATTTTGTTGGTTTCGTTTTAATGCACAAGTTGCGTGTTCATCTCTTAGTGGTATGGAGTATTAAGGGCAAAATTGGAATAAGGAAAATTAGAGAATAAAAGTTGGAAGATTATTTCATGAAGTAGCAAAAAATGGCCAAGTGGTCGTGGGCCCCACCTAAGGGTGGCCAATAATTTCAAGACATGGGATGGTACATGTGTTCATTTTACATTTGTAAGAGCCAAACATATATTATGGATGACCAAGTCAAATTATTCATCTTTTATAATTTAAAGAAAGGTCTAGAAAATTGGAGAAAAATGAAGGCACATGACCGACCGTGCATGTGTGTGTGTGTATATATATATATATATATATATATATATATATATATATATATATATATATATATGATGACATATGGGACACTCACCATTTCACCTCCTAGAAATTTCAAGAAAAATGAAGAAAAAAAGAAAAAGGAGAGGACGGCCAAGAGGGCTGGCCGAACTGCCCCTTGGAGTTGATCATGGAAAAATTATTTTTCTTCTAGTTTTCTACTAATTGGAAGGCCCTCTACGACGTGGAGTAGTTTTTGGAACAAGAGGATCGCTCGTTGTCGCAGCTCGCCAATTCTAGCCGTGGGAGAACATGGATGGAAAGAGGTGAGATTCAATCTTCTTACATGTTTTATGGGTGATTTGTGCATGTTGTGATATGTAGAAGTGAATGAAGTTCATGAAATTGTGATGTTGAAGTTGTAGCCGTGTGGTGTAGTTTGGCCGTGCATGTGTAGTGTTGAATGGAAGTGAAGAACTAGATTTATTTAGTATGTTTGGATTGTTGTGTTGTGGATTCTATGATGCTAATGGAAGTTTAATGGCTCAAATTGAAGTTATAGTGGTTTGTGACTTGTTATGGAGTTTTTATATAGTTTCTTGAATTTATGGAAGTAATGGATTCTTAATGTAGTTCATGAATTTGGAAGGAAGAAAATGTATTGTTGTTGTTCTTATGGAAATTTGAGGTTTCGGGTGGAGTAGAGCATTAATTGGATTGTTTGAAATATTGTGCGGATTGTTGGAAATGTTTTTGAATCGTGTTTGAATGGTTTTGGATTGGTATTTGAATATGTGATCGTTGATATTAGTTTGAATGTATGAAGTTGAATTGAATATGCATGAATGTCGTCGAATTATGTAGAAAGGAGTTATTAATGTTAGAATGCATTTGGAATTACTTGTGGATGTTGCTATTATGATTGTTGGTATGGTTGTTGTTGATATTGGCCGAGTTGAATTCTCGGGGTTGTTGGATTTATAGGGGAGATGCTGCCCAAATTTCTGTAGATAAAATGATGGCTTGGAATTGAATCCTAAGTGCTTATGACTAATGTTTGGTGTCTAACGACGATATTGTAGATCGTGAGAAGTCGAGACGTAAGTTCGGATTAGGTTAGGAAGCAATCAAGGTATGTAAAGCTTACCTTTCCTTCTTTTGGCATGTCTAAGATATGGCTAAGTTATGAGCTTCGGGGGTAATTCTATTCGTGAAATCCGAACAGGTTTAAGATTCATATTTGCTTTGTGATGTTGGCATCCTTAATATGGTCAAGCTATGATCCGCATGTCCTTGATATGGTTGGATTTGAAATGCTAGGTATACGGTTTGTTCCGAAAGGATCTTATGTCTTTTGTATGACTAAATTTCAAAAGTTGCATAAAAGTTTTGTATTCAAAAGAGTTTTGTTCCCAAACGATTCTGAAACTACGAACGACCGTAACTTTCAAGAAAAGGCTCGGATCGCTTTGATATCTTAGCAAATGATTTCATGACGAGTAATGACCTTAATTTTCATAGGCGGACCCGGATTGGGATGACGCTCGTCCGTGGGTCCCGTGACTTTCTATGTTTGGTTCTAACGACCTATTTTTGAAAGAATTCAATATGACTACCTTTCCGACCCCCGAGTATGATTACTTATTTATCGGTTGAGTCTGAAATAAGGATTTTTATGCACATGATTTTGATACGTAACTATGGTTTCTGAAGTTCGGTTTGATATGGTCCCGAGTGATATTCGGAAGAAAACCCGATTTGACTATTGTTTGGCTTTTAAATGAGAGTTCGACTAATGGTTAGCTTTACATGAAGGTTCGATTTGATTATTCTGTTGAATTGGTAATGATGATTGCGTGTGTGTGGCTTCTCACTACTCTGCTCGTGCGTATGATTATTGCCTCTTACACCGAGTCCTTCGATAGAGGGCCAGTACATGCTATGTATATGATGATATGATGATGACATGATTCTATACACCGAGTCCCTCGCTAAAGGGCCGGGACACGCCATACACCGAGTCCCTCACTAGAGGACCGGGACACGCTATACACCGAGTCCCTCACTAGAGGGCCGGGACACGCTATATGTATATATATGATGATGATATGATGATTCTATACACCGAGTCCCTCACTAGAGGGCCGGGACACGCTATATGTATATATATGGTGATGATATGATGATTCTGTTCACCGAGTCCCTCACTGGAGGGCCGGGACACGTTATATGTTATATGTGTGTATTCTGAAGTATGAGGTGTATTCTGAAGTATGATATGTATCCCGAAATATGATGTGACACGAGGTATGATGTGACACGAAGTCTGATATGATATATGATAACATGATGGTATGATGATTATTTACTCATGTTTCTAAGTCCCATGATGATTCGGATATGATATGGATATGCACGAATTAAGGTTTTAAAAGTAAGTCTTGTGGGTTCTGATTATTGCACTATTTTTCTGTACTACTTACTTCGGTTATGATCTCGTTTTCTGTATGCCATGCTTTACATGCTCAGTACATATTCCGTACTGACCCCCTTTCTTCGGGGGCTGCGTTTCATGCCGCGCAGGTACCCACAGATGAGTAGATGACGTTAGCAGAAGATGTTCCAGCCGGATGGGCGGGCTCCATTTCCTCAGAAGTGCTGCCAAGTCAGAGTGCTTTTGTATGGTATCCGAAGTTATGGTAGAGACTTTGCAGACAGTGTCGTGTGTATGATATGTCAGTTTTGTAAGCGGCTATGTAAGCCGATGTGCTATTATGCATGGTGTTACGAACTTCATATGTTTACAGATTTCACACGATGCTAATTTTATTTGATTTGACAAAGATGAAAGGCATGTTTGTTTTCTGAAAAAAAAAATTCACTATGTGCTTATGTCATGTATTGCGGGCCCAGTATGATTATGAGTATTACGAAAGTCTGCGGGTTCGCTCGGCCCTAGGTAAGGGTCGGGTGCCCATCACACCCTATCGGATTAAGGGTGTGACAAATTGGTATCAGAGCAGTTCGTCCTAGGGGTTGTCCGCAAAAGTCGTGTCCAAAGAGAGTCCTCGTTTATGGTGTGTAGCGCGCCACATTTATAAACGTGAGGCTACGGGCATCTAGGGTGGTTACTCTTCTTTCACATCCGAGATCGTGCCATAGAGCCAAGTCATAGGAGATGGGACTCCTTACCCGATTTGTGATTGCGACTCGAAGAATGACACCGATAGAAGGAAGTGATTGATGATGTTGGAGGTCGCAAAGTACGCGAGGTAAGTAAAGGTATGAAAGATATATGTTGGGAAAGATATTGAAGTTGCGATTGAAATACAAGTTGAAGACTAAAGGGGGGAAAGTAAACAAGAAAGTGTAACGGTGTCGTTTGAGTTGGGCATACGAGGTATGTTTATCATTTGTGTACGTGTTGATGATATTGGGAGCCCGTGTGGCCGCGATATGATATGATGATATGTATATATGTATTTTGGCCCCGTGAGGCATTGTTGGTATTTCCTGTGTACGGGTTTTGAGATAGTAAGAAATATAGAGAAACTCTGTAAATTTTCAAGTAAAGAGAATGAGATATGGAGTACGTGATATGCTTTGAAAGGTTGTGTCAATAGTAAGGGTAAGATTTAGCCAAGTTGCAAGTACGGCTGATTTTGAAAAAAAAAATAAAAAAATAAGTTAATAGCTGAATTGATGGTAATGGTAATCGGAGGTCGATACCAATATGGTAAAAGAATTTGAAAAGGGTTTGTGATATTGAGAGATGATTTAGAAGAGGTTGGCCGGAAAAAAAAGGGGGGGGGGGGGTTAAGTTTGGAAAATGTCAACATAATGATGTTTGGGAAAGAAAGAGAGTGAGTAAATGAAAGACAAGAGGATCAAAATGTCGGAATAAAAGTGTCGCCTAAGTGAGACTGGAAAATACGGGCATAGTGCAAAATATAATCGGGTGATAGAATAAGTATGCCCCTAAAGGGGGGAAGCGAGTGCGAGAGATGCAAGTGTAAGATAAAGAAATGACACGAGATAATGTGCCTAGAATGTTACAAGTCGAGTAAAAGGGAATTACAAGAAGGAAAAGTTTAAATCGAGATCCTTAAGACCCCATACGACAAGTTGAACATTCGAGGACGAATGTTCTAAAGGGGAAAGGATGTTATACCCGTACATTGTGCGTTGGAATATTCTAAGTTGGTTGCGACAAGTTATGGACAAGACTTTTAATTTTCGGTTTTGTTGGTTTCGTTTTAATGCACAAGTTGCGTGTTCATCTCTTAGTGGTATGGAGTATTAAGGGCAAAATTGGAATAAGGAAAATTAGAGAATAAAATTTGGAAGATTATTTCATGAAGTAGCAAAAAATGGCCAAGTGGTCGTGGGCCCCACCTAAGGGTGGCCAATAATTTCAAGACATGGGATGGTACATGTGTTCATTTTACATTTGTAAGGGCCAAACATATATTATGTTATATCCCATAATTTTATACGTCGAGTTATTCGCAAAAGAATCGACTCAAGTTAAAGACGGGATCATTTTCGGGCACGAAGTAGAAATCTTTAATTTCCGGTTTCTATTAGAACATGAATTGTTTATAAATTTTACTTAGTGTAAAATATTAATGGAAAGTGGGGATTAGTGATTAATTAATCTAATTATCAAAAAGTGGGCCCCACGACGCGTGGCGAGATTTGGTTGGACTTGAATAAAGATGGACACATGTCATGAAATTGACAAATGTCCACTTTATAAAGATATATATAAGTATAAGTGGCTGACTAATTCATCACATATTCCACAAATTAATCTTGCAAATTAGGTCTTAGAGAGAGGGGCTCTCAAGCTTAGAGAGAGAGAAGTTCCGGCGCCAACGTTCACGGCGCAACTTTGATAATTAGATTAATTAATCACTAATCCCCACTTTCCATTAATATTTTACACTAAGTAAAATTTATAAACAATTCATGTTCTAATAGAAACCGGAAATTAAAGATTTCTACTTCGTACTGAAAATGATCCCGTCTTTAACTTGAGTCGATTCTTTTGCGAATAACTAGAGCGTATAAAATTATGGGATATAACATAATATATGTTTGGCCCTTACAAATGTAAAATAACCATGTACCATCCCGTATCTTGAAATTATTGGCACCTAGGTGGGGGCCACGACCACTTGGCCATTTTTTGCTACTTCATGAAATAATCTTCCAAATTTTATTCTCTAATTTTCCTTATTCCAATTTTGCCCCTTAATACTCCATACCACTAAGAGATGGTTTATAACTTGTGCGTTAAAATGAAACCAACAAAAGCGAAAATTAAAAGTCTTGTCCATAACTTGTCGCAACCAACTTAGAATATTCCAACGTCACAATGTACGGGGTATAACATCCTTTCCCCCTTTAGAACATTCGTCTCCGAATGTTCAACTTGTCGTAGGTCTTAAGGATCTCGGGGGTTTCCTTTATCACCATATTCCCGGAATCTCTTTCATAAAATATTCCCAAACGCTACTCAAAGTCACCCAATCTAGAGCCGTGACGTCATTTCTTTTCTCACCTGCTCTACTCCGCCGGTTTACGCGACCTCTTAAGGTTTCTATCACCCACATTATATCCTTTAGGCACTCTGCGGCTTTCTCACTTGCTTCTTTATGTCTCGAATTTGTAAGACTTTTCGAAAACTTGCCTTCGCGTCCCAAAATCTCTCTCGCTCCCAAACGCTTAACTTTGAATTTTCCGATGAAATACGATGCTTTTGTTTGCTAATATAATCGTCTACTCTTACCACATGACCTTTTCGTAATGCTAATTTACCAGATGGTTCGACACGCCCTCATAACACAATTACTATTTTAGCCCTCCTTTCTTGTCTTACTCATACTATTACTTCTTTCTCAAAATCAGCCGTACCCGTAGCTTAGTCAAATCTTATCGTTACTATTGACACGACTCTTCAAGCATATCATAAACCCATGTCTCATTCTCTTTTTTTATTTCTAGGAAAATTTTGAGTTTTCTCTATATTTCTTACTATCCCAAAACACCGCACGGAAATACCAATAATGCCTCACGGGGCCAAAGTACATATATACATATCATATCATATCGCAGCCACACGGGGCTCAATATATCAACGAAGACACAAATGATAAACATACCTCGTATGCCCAACTCAAACGACACTTTGTTACACTTTCTTATTTACTTTCCCCCTTTAGTCTTCAACTTGTATTTCAATCGCAACTTCAATATCTTTCCCAACATATATCTTTCATACCCTTACTTACTGCGTACTTGTGACTTCAACATCATCAATCACTTCCTTCTATCGGTATCATTCTTCTGCTGAAATCAAAGATTAGTATCAGAAGTCTCATTCCCTATAACTTGGCTCTATGGCACTATCTCATATGTGAACGAAGAGTAACCACCCTAGATGCCTCGTAGCCTCCTGTTTATAAATGTGGCGCGCAACACACCATAAATAAGACTCTACTTGACACGACTTTGCAGACAACCCCTAGGAAGAACTGCTCTATACCAATTTGTCACACCAATCCGATAGGGTGTGATGGGCACCCGACCCTTACCTAGGGCCGAGCGAACCCGCGGACTTTCGTAATACACAAAATCATCCGGGCCCTTAAAACGTGTCAAAATGCAAAGGAAAATTTTCAAAGAACATCATACTTTTCGTCTTTTTCAAATCAAATAAAATCTGTATTCATAACGAATTTATAACATAATGCGTACTGATATATCGGCTTACATAGCCAATTACAAGGCAAATCTGCAGCATAATGCATAATAATACATCGGCTTATATAGCTCGCTCACAAAACCGACATATCACACACCCGACACCGTTCGCAAAGTCTCTAACTTAACTCCGGATACCATACAAAAGCATTCTGACATCGGCAGCACTCCGGAGGAAATGGAGCTCGCCAATCCAGCTGGGACGTCTTCCGCTAACGTCATCTACTCATCTATGGGTACCTGCGCGGCATGAAACGTAGCCCCCGAAGAAAGGGGGTCAGTACGGAATATGTATGTGCGAGTATGTAAAGCATGAAACACAGTACACAGGATCATGCTGAAGTACGGAGTACAGAAAAGTAGTACAATAATCAGTACCCACAAGACTTACCTTTAAAACATAATTCGTGCATATCCATATCATATCCGAATCATCATGTTATCATATATCGTAATCATCATACCATCGTGTTATCATATATCATATCGTACACTTCGTGTCACATCATATTTCGGAATACATATCATACTTCGAATACACACCATACTTGAAACACACATCATACATATAACGAATACCCATCATACTTCAGAATACACATCATACTTCAGAATACATACATATAACATATAACGTGTCCCGGCCCTCCAGTGAGGGACTCGGTGTACAGAATCATCATATCATCATCATATATATACATATAGCGTGTCCCGGCCCTCTAGTGAGGGACTCGTGTAGCGTGTCCCGGCCCCAGTGAGGGACTCGGTGTATAAGCGTGTCCCGCCCTACAGTGAGGGACTCGGTGTATAGCGTGTCCCGGCCCTCTAGTGAGGGACTCGGTGTATAGAATGTCATCATCATATCATCATATACATAGCGTGTCCGGCCCTCTATCGAGGGACTCGGTGTAAGAGGCAATAATCATACGTACAAGCAGAGTAGTGAGAAGCCACACACACACATAATCATCATTACCAATTCAACAGAATAATCAAATCGAACCTTCATGTAAAGCTAACCATTAGTCGAACTCTCACTTAAAAGCCAAACAATAGTCAAATCAAGTTTCCTTCGAAGATCGCTCGGGAACATATCAAATAGAGCTTTAGAAATCATAGTTACGTATCAAAATCATAAGCATAAAATCCTCATTTCAAACTCGACAGATAAATAGGTAATCATACTCGGGGGTTGGAATCATAGCCATATGAAGTTCTTTTAAAAATAGGTCGTTAGAATCAAACATAGAAAGTCGCGGGACCCATGGACGAGCGTCAACCCAATCCGGGCCCGCCTATGAAAGTTAAAGTCATTACTTGTCATGAAATCATTTGCGAAGATATCACAGCGATCCGAGCCCTTTCTTGAAAGTTACGGGCGTTCGTAGTTTCGGATTCGTTTAGGAACAAAATTCTTTTGAAAACCAACTTTTTTGCAAATTTAGAAATTTAGTCACACAAAAGACATAAGGGTCGTAATTCGACTACAATAAGAAATAGTGTAAACGGACTGTCATTTGAAAGTCGGGACCAAAGTTATATCAAACATCTTCCGGACATCACCGGAAACATATCAAACGTCATAAATATATCAAAGGACCATAGTTATACGTAAAACCAATCCGAGTCCGCCTCGGAGAGTTGCGAACGTTACTCACTTTTAGGACTTTCTACGAACAAATCAAAGCCATCCGGTTCTGTCTATGAAAGTTACGGACATTTTTAAACATAAGATCCTTTCGGAACAAACCATATACATAGCACGTCAAATCCAATCGTATCAAGGACATATAAACCATATAAGGATGCCATCATCAAGAAGCAAATAAGCATCGTAAACATGCTCGGACGTTAAGAACAAGATCACCCCCGAAGCTCATAACATATCATAACTTAGCCATATCTAAGACATGCCAAAAGAAAGAAAGGTAAGCTTTACATACCTTGGTTGCTTCCTAAGCTAATCCAAACTCAAGTCTTGGCTTCTCAAAATCTACAACACGTCATTAGACACCAAACATTAGTCATAGGCACCTCGGAATCCCATTTTAAACTCGCACTTTATTTACAGAAATTTGGGCAGCATTTCCCCTGTAAATTCAACACCCCGAGAATTCAACTCGGCCAAATATCCAACAACAATACCAACAACCACATCAACAATATCCATAAGCAATTCCAAACGCATTAATAACTCCTTTCTACATAATTTCGACAACATTCATGCATATACAATTCAACTTCATACATTCAAACTAATATCACGATCGCATATTCAAATACCAATCCATAACCATTAGACACGATTCAAGAACATTTCCAACAATCCGCACAATATTCAAAACAACCCAACCAAAACATAAGGCAACCCAAAACCTTCCAAGTCCAAGGAAATATCAACAACGCATTTCTCCTCTTCCAAATTCATAAACCATACTAACAATCCATACTTTAACAACATTAATCTCAAAAATACAAGAAAGCATATTAAGATCACATTAGGTTCCAAAACAGCCCACATGATTTCAACTTCACTTTGAACCATTAAGCCTCCATTTTTCAACATAGAATTCACAACAACAACAACCAAAACATACTAAATAAAATTAGTCCTTCCCTCCTACATAATGTCACATACACACGGCCACAGCCTCAATATTCAAACTTTCATGAATTTCATTCCTTTCTACATCACATAATCCATAACAACAACAACTAACATACCAAATAAATTCAATTCATTCCTTCTATACAAACAACCACACACTCCTAGCACCACACACAACAACTCCCTACTTTCATGATTTTCATCCATTTTCACATTTTTCGACATACACAAACCATTCACAATATATTAAAAAAGAGGATTAAAACTCACCCTTTCCATCCATGTTCTCCCACGGCTAAAATTGGTGAATTGCGACAACGAGCGATTCTCTTGTTCCAACAACTACTCCATGTCGTTAGGGCCTTCCAATTAGTAGAAAACTAGAAGAAAATAATTTTTTTGACCATGATTTTGGGACCTCAATTTCAGCCCATAGGGCCGAATGGTTGCCTTCTCTTTTCTCTCCATTTTTCTTGAACTTTCTAGGTGGAAAATGATAAAGATGATCAAGTTAGTCATCTTATGCTCCATATATAATTTGCACAAGTGGCCCTATGGCCCACATCTCACACATGGCCACATATGGCCATTTTCATGAATTTAAGTTTCCATAATTTCACTTCTAGCCCCTAATTTTCATAAAATGCTCAACTCTCCATAATTCACTTTTAACCCCAAATTTTTCCTTATTCCAAATTTACCCTTATTCCAAATATGCAACTTGCGCATTAAAAAAAAAAATCAACAAAACCGAAAATTAAAAGTCTTGTCCATAACTTGTCGCAACCAACTTAGAATCTTCCAACGTCCAAAGTACGGGGTATAACATCCTTTCCCCCTTTAGAACATTCGTCCTCGAATGTTCAACTAGTCGCATAGGGTCTTAAGGATCTCGGGGGGTTTCCTTTATCACCATAGCACGCAATCTCTTTCACAAAATATTCCCAAACGCTACTCAAACTCACCCCAATACTAGAGCCGTGACGCACTTTCTTTCTCTTCACCCGTATACTCCGCCCCGTTCTACGCGACCTCTTAAGGTTTCTGCCCACTCCACATACTCTAATTTCCCTTAGGCCACTCTAGCTTCTCACTTGCTTCTTATGTCTGAATTTGTAAGACTTTCAGAAAACTTCCCAGGGGGTCACCCATCCCAAAATTGCTCTCGCTCCAGCACGCTTAACTTTGAATTCCTGATGAAATACGATGCTGTAATGCTAATATAATCGCGTCTACCTTACCACATGACCTTCAGCACATAATCTGGAGTAATTTGAAGCCTTTACAGATTTCAACACGCCCTCATAACACAATTACTATTTTAGCCCTCCTTACTCTTGTCTTACTCATACTATTACTTCTTTCTCGATATCAGCCGTACCCGTAGCTTAGTCAAATCTTATCATTACTATTGGTACGACCCTTCAAGTCATATCATAAACCCATGTCTCATTCTCTTTTTATTTCTAGGAAAATTTTGGCAGAGTTTCCTCTATATTTCTTACTATCCCAAAACCTGTACACAGGAAATACCAACAATGCCTCACAGGGCCAAAGTACATATATACATATCATATCATATCGCAGCCACACAGGGCTCCCAATATCATCAACAGTACACAAATGATAAACATACCTCATATGCCCAACTCAAACGGCACCTGTTACACTTTCTTATTTACTTTCCCCATTTAGTCTTCAACTTGTATTTCAATCGCAACTTCAATATCTTTCCCAACATATATCTTTCATACCCTTACTTACCTGCGTACTTGTGACTTCCAACATCATCAATCACTTCCTTCTATCGGTATCATTCTTCTGCTGAAATCAAAGATTAGTATCAGAAGTCTCATTCCCTATAACTTGGCTCTATGGCACGATCTCAGATGTGAACGAAGAGTAACCACCCTAGATGCCTCGTAGCCTCCTGTTTATAAATGTGGCGCGCAACACACCATAAACAAGACTCTACTTGACACGACTTTGCAGACAACCCCTAGGACGAACTCGCTCTGATACCAATTTGTCACACCCTTAATCCGATAGGGTGTGATGGGCACCCGACCCTTACCTAGGGCCGAGCGAACCCGCAGACTTTCGTAATACACAAAATCATACTGGGCCCGCAAAACGTGTCAAAAGCACATAAATTTTCAAAGAACATCATACTTTTCGTCTTTTTCAAATCAAATAAAATGCTCGTTTCATAACGAATTTGTAACATAATGCGTCGATATATCGGCTTACATAGCCGATTACAAGGCAAATTGTAAGATAATGCATAATAATACATCGGCTTACATAGCCGCTCACAAAACTGACATATCACACACCCGACACTGTCTGCAAAGCCTCTAACTTAACTCCAGATACCATACAAAAGCATTCTGACATCGGCAGCACTCCGGAGGAAATGGAGCTCGCCAATCCAGCTGGGACGTCTTCCGCTAACGTCATCTACTCATCTATGGGTACCTGCGCGGCATGAAACGCAGCCCCCGAAGAAAGGGGTCGACGGAATATGTACCGAGCATGTAAAGCATGAAACACGGTACACGGGATCATAACCGAAGTACGGAGTACAGAAAAGTAGTACAATAATCAGTACCCACAAGACTTACCTTTAAAACATAATTCGTGCATATCCATATCATATCCGAATCATCATGTTATCATATATCGTATCAGACTTCGTGTCACATCATACTTCGTGTCACATCATATTTCGGAATACATATCATACTTCAGAATACACACCATACTTCAGAATACACATCATACTTCAGAATACCCATCATACTTCAGAATACCCATCATACTTCAAAATACACACATATAACATATAACGTGTCCCGGCCCTCCAGCGAGGGACTCGGTGAACAGAATCACCATATCATCATCATATATATACATATAGCTTGTCCCGGCCCTCTAGTGAGGGTCTCGGTGTATAGCGTGTCCCATATCATCATCATATATACTCATATAGCGTGTCCCGGCCTACAGTGAGGGACTCGGTGTATAGCGTGTCCCGGCCCTCTAGTGAGGGACTCGGTGTATAGAATCATGTCATCATCATATCATCATATACATAGCGTGTCCCGGCCCTCTATCGAGGGACTCGGTGTAAGAGGCAATAATCATACGCACAAGCAGAGTAGTGAGAAGCCACACACACACATAATCATCATTACCAATTCAACAGAATAATCAAATCGAACCTTCATGTAAAGCTAACCATTAGTCGAACTCTCACTTAAAAGCCAAACAATACTCAAATCAAGTTTCCTCCGGAGATCGCTCGGGAACATATCAAATAGAGCTTTAGAAATCATAGTTACGTATCAAAATCATAAGCATAAAATCCTCATTTCAAACTCGACAGATGAATAGGTAATCATACTCGGGGGTTGGAATCATAGCCACATGAAGTTCTTTTAAAAATAGGTTGTTAGAATCAAACATAGAAAGTCGAGGGACCCACGGACGAGCGTCAACCCAATCCTGGCTCTCCTATGAAAGTTAAAGTCATTACTCGTCATGAAATCATTTGCGAAGATATCAAAGCGATCCGAGCCCTTTCTTGAAAGTTACGGGCGTTCGTAGTTTCGGATTCGTTTAGGAACAAAATTCTTTTGAAAACCAACTTTTTTGCAACTTTAGAAATTTAGTCACACAAAAGACATAAGGGTCGTAATTCGACTACAATAAGAAATAGTGTAAACGGACTGTCATTTGAAAGTCGGGACCAAAGTTATATCAAACATCTTCCGGACATCACCGGAAACATATCAAACGTCATAAATATATCAAAGGACCATAGTTATACGTCAAACAAATTCGAGTCCACCTCGGAGAGTTGCGAATGTTACTCACTTTTAGGACTTTCTACGAACAAATCAAAGCCATCCGGTTCGTCTATGAAAGTTACGGACATTTTTAAACATAAGATCCTTTCGGAACAAACCATATACATAGCACGTCAAATCCAATTGTATCAAGGACATATAAACCATATAAGGATGCCATCATCAAGAAGCAAATAAGCATCGTAAACATGTTCGGACGTTAAGAATGGATCACCCCCGAAGCTCATAACATATCATAACTTAGCCATATCTAAGACATGCCAAAAGAAAGAAAGGTAAGCTTTACATACCTTGGTTGCTTCTAAGCTAATCCAAACTCAAGTCTTGGCTTCTCAAAATCTACAACACGTCATTAGACACCAAACATTAGTAATAGGTACCTCGGAATCCCATTTTAAACTCGCACTTTATTTACGAGTAATTTGGGCAAAGACATTTCCCGTAAATTCAACACCCCGAGAATTCAACTCGGCCAAATATCCAACAACAATACCAACAACCACATCAACAATAGCCATAAGCAATTCCAAACGCGTTAATAACTCTTTTACATAATTTCGACAACATTCATGCATATTCAATTCAACTTCATACATTCAAACTAATATCACGATCGCATATTCAAATACCAATCCATAACCATTCAGACACGATTCAAGAACATTTCCAACAATCCGCACAATATTCAAAACAACCCAACCAAAACATAAGGCAACCCAAAACCTTCCAAGTCAAAGGAAATATCAACAACGCATTTCTCCTCTTCCAAATTCCTAAACCATACTAACAATCCATACTTTAACAACATTAATCTCAAAAATACAAGAAACCATATTATGATAACATTAGGTTCCAAAACAGCCCACATGATTTCAACTTCACTTTGAACCATTAAGCCTCCATTTTTCAACATAGAATTCACAACAACAACAACCAAAACATACTAAATAAAATTAGTCCTTCACTCCTACATAATGTCACATACACACGGCCAAGCCTCAATATTCAAACTTTCATGAATTTCATTCCTTTCTACATCACATAATCCATAACAACAACAACTAACATACCAAATAAATTCAATTCATTCCTTCTATACAAACAACCCACACACTCACGCCAGCACCCACACAACAACAACTCCTACTTTCATGATTTTCATCCATTTTCACATTTTTCGACATACACAAACCATTCACAACATATTAAAAAAGAGGATTAAAACTCACCCTTTCCATCCATGTTCTCCCACGGCTAGAATTGGTGAATTGCGACAACGAGCGATTCTCTTGTTCCAACAACTACTCCATGTCGTAGAGGGCCTTCCAATTAGTAGAAAACTAGAAGAAAATAATTTTTTTGACCATGATTTTTGGGACCTCAATTTCAGCCCATAGGGCCGAATGGTTGCCTTCTCTTTTCTCTCCATTTTTCTTGAACTTTCTAGGTGGAAAATGATAAAGATGATCAAGTTAGTCATCTTATGCTCCATATATAATTTGCACAAGTGGCCCTATGGCCCACATCTCACACATGGCCACATATGGCCATTTTCAGAAAATTTAAGTTTCCATAATTTCACTTCTAGCCCCTAATTTTCATAAAATGCTCAACTCTCCATAATTCACTTTTAACCCCAAATTTTTTCTTATTCCAAATTTACCCTTATTCCAAATATGCAACTTGCGCATTAAAACAAAAAAAAAATCAACAAAACCAAAAATTAAAAGTCTTGTCCATAACTTGTCGCAACCAACTTAGAATCTTCCAACGTCCAAAGTACGGGGTATAACATATATGCCATTCACAACATTTACACAGATTTAACAGAATAATCAAACAGAGTATCATTTACAAGCCGATGGCATTACCCAATTCAAATCTCTTCCGGATATTACTCGGAACATATCAAATGAAACTTTATCAATCATAGTTACGTATCAAAATCATATGCATACGAATTCTCATTTTATACATTTACCCAGATTCCGTAGAATAACCAAAACAGACTATTATTTAAAAACCAAGCCAATAGTCATAGTCAAATCCAATTTCTTTCGAATGCTACTCGGGACTTGTCAAATAGAACTTTAGCCATCATAGTTACGTATCGGAGTCATACACATACGATTTCTCATTTCAGACTTAACAGATAAGTGAGTAATCATATTCGGGAGTCAGGTTGTTAACCATATTAAGTTCTTTTAGCAAGTTGCTAGAACTATACAAAGTAACGTCTTGCGGGCCCACGGACAAGTACTCAACCGATCCGGGCCCGCCGTGGAAGTTAAGATCATCATACGCTACCGAACCTCCTACGGACATATCGAAGCGATCCGAGCCTTCCATGGAAGTTACGGACGTTCGTAGTTACCGACCCTTTTTCGAACATAATCTTTTATGCACATTCATATTTGATCATACAAAGGGCATAAGAATCATAATTTGACTACATTATGAATACGGATATCAAGAAGCAAATGAGAATCACGACATGCTCGGATCGTAGGAGTGGAGTTACCTCGGGATCATATCATAGCCTACTTTAACTAAGACATGCCAAAGAAAGAAAGGTGAGCTTTACATACCTTGGCCGCCCTCTAAACTAATCCAAGCTTACGTCTCGGCTTCTCACGATCTACAATAATGTCATTGGACACCCAACATTAGCCATAAGCATTGAAGAACCCAATTCCAAGCCATCACTTTATCTACAAAAAATTCCAAAAAAGATTTCCCCTATAAATCCATCAACCCCGAGAATTTGACTCGCCAAATCTTCAACAACAATACCAATAAAAATATAAACAACATCCATAATTAATTCAAAACGCATTCTAACATCAACAACCTTCTTCCACATAGTTCGACGACATCCCATTTATTCAATTCAACCATATGCAATCAAGCCCACATCATTGATCATACGTTCAAGTATTAACCCGAGACCATTCAAACACGATTTGCGAACACTCCAAGCAATCCATACAATATTCAAAATAACCCAAACAATAGGTCATTCCACCCGAAACCTTTCCAACTACATTAGGAATATCTATAACACATTTTCTTCTTCCAAATTCATCAACAATTCACACGTTTGCAACATTATTCTCATGAACACAAGAACCTATATTAAAATCATAGTAATTTCCAAAACAGCCCGCAACAACTACCATTTCAACATGAATCATTAAACCTTCATTCTCACCATAAAATTTACAACAACAACAAGCAAAATATCAAGTAAACTCAATTCATTCCATCTACACTATGGCCCCTATTCGGCCACCCCACCATCACACTCATCTTCATGAATTTCATCCATTTCTTCACATTACAACATGCTCAAAATGTCCATAATACAACAATCCAAACATGCTCAATCAATTAGTTCTTCACTCCTATATAACACTACCTACACACGGCCACACACAACATACCATATTTTCATGAACTTCACTCATTCCTACATTTCAAAACACGCACAAACACCCATAAAACATGTAAAGAAGATTAATCCTCACCTTCCTTGCTCAACTTTCTCCACTCGGCCAAGGTTCCATTTGCAAGAACGGATGATCTTCTTGTTCCATTAACTACTCCACGTCGACGAGAACCTTCCAATTAGTAGGAAATCTAGGAGGAAAGAATTTTCCTTGGTCAATTCACCATGGAACCACCTTCGGCCAACCATGGCCGAGTGCCTTCTCTTCCTCTTTCTTTTCTCTTTCTTGAATTCTCTTGGCTTTACAAAATAATGAATAAGTCTCATGTCTTCATCACTTGTTCCTATATATATATATATATATATATATATATATATATAGCTATAGGCACATGACTAGTCATGTGCACCCTTGGCCGTTTTTCCCCTTCTTTTTTCTTTCTCCCTTTTTCTCTAATTTTCTAGAAATTTCCTTAAGTGAAAATGATAAAGATGATTTAGTTATCATCTTATGCTTCCATAAATAATAATCACATGTGGCCCTATGGCCCACTCCACCTTGGCCTTTAATTTCATGAACTTTTAACTTTTCAAAATTCATTTTTAACCCCAAATTTTCTTTAATATTTCCACTCAATAAAATCATAAACGACTTGTACCTTAAAACAAAGTTCTAAAATAGCCCTGTCGTTAACTTTCCGCAACTGACTCGGAATATCCCATTGCACGAAATGCGAATTATAACAGGTACAACTATCTTCCGTCTTAGACTTCCAGGTTGTTATATCTCGTATTTCGTACGTCGGGATAATCCGAGTCAACCTTGATAAGTTAAGGACAAGACCATTCCGAGATATGAAGTAGAGACTTTTGCTTGCTTTAAAAGCATGAGTTGTGTAGGATTTTATTGGTATGGAAATGTTAAGGAAACATTTGGAGGCAAATTCCATTTTTAGTAAGTATTCTATTTTTGGAAAGTTGAAAATTCAAAAAAAAAAAAAAAATAAGGCACCATGTGGCCGGCCACCTTGGTGTGGGCCATGGCCACATGGATGGTGAATATGTGGTGTATTAAAAGATGACTTAGTCATCTTATTACTCACTTCAACACTTAGAATTTTCAAGAAAAATCAAGCTTGAGAGGAGAAGAAAGAAGGGCCTATTCGGCCAAGACCAAGAAATTGGAGGTCAATAATTGATCAAGAAAAAAATTATTTCTTCAAGTAAACCTACTAATTGAAGGGTGCTTAGTAACGTGGAGTCGTTGTTTCAAGCGATAGATTACTCGTTTTCATCCTTGGCCAACTTTGGGCAAGTTGAGAAGTTGTGAAGGAAGGTAAGTTTAATCTTGTGTTTTATGTGTTATGAATGGTTTATATGTGTTGTTGTATGCTAAAATGAATGAAATTGTGGAAATATTGCATGTTGGAGTGAAGCCGTGCATATGTGGTCTTGGCCGTGTGGGTGTAGTGTTGTGTAGGGGTAATGAATTAAGTGTATTTAGCATGTTTGTGTGTTGTTGTAGTGTGTGCAAAATGAATGAAAATCATGAAATTGGCATGGAGGGTGTTGGCCGTATGTATGGAGTTGTATATGGCTAGGAATGAATTGATGTTATTAAGTGTTTTGGTTGTTGTTGTTATGTGGATTCTATGTTGATAATGAAAGTTTAATGAATCAATTTGAAGTTGTGATGGTTGTGGGCTGATTTGGAAGGCAATGTAACCCTTATGTAATTTTTGTATTCATGGTAATGACATTGTTAACATATAGATTGTTGATGTAGTTTATGAGTTTTGGAAGTAGGAAATATGTTAGTGTTGTTCTCGGGTTTGGGGAGGATTTCGGGTGAATGGAGTAATGTTGGGATTGTCAGAAATATTGTGTGAAGTGTTTAAAGCATTCTTGAATATTATTTGAATGGGTTCGAATTTGTAATTGAACGTTTGAGCATGAACATTGGTTTGAATGTAAGTGGTTAAGTTGAATAAAATGAATCTTGTTGAATTATTTAGTAAAGGGTTGATAATGTTAGAAGACATATGGCACTACCACCCTGTCACAGCAACCCATAATAAACATGCCTCACAGGGCCATAACACAATCAATAATGTAAATTGGCCACACACGACCCATACTCATAAAGAAAAGCATACATATACATACACATATATTATATTCTACCCGGTCATGCAAGCTCGGGGTTCCCATAATAGCCTTATATAGGCACATATACATATAAGGTCATAGGCACATTTTATCATTGTTACTATCACCGTTTATCATGTCTATCTGACACGTCTTGGGGTCTATCGTTAACTTTCTACACTTGCGTTCCTTTTTCTCGCTTTCCCCTTTTAGGCTTTGCCTATACCATTTTTGGATTCATAGTTTGGCCCGCAAATTCTTAATTCGTATACCTCTTACTATCCCGCATCTTACTTATGTCATTTCGATGATCCGTAGCTACGATAA
>NW_026714133.1:0-40737 GCF_029784015.1 Lycium ferocissimum
AAGTTAAGGACAAGACTATTCCGGGATACGAGGTAGAGACTTTTACCTTCGACTTTGTTTTAAGGCATAGGTTGCTTATGAATTTATTGGCATGGAATATTAAGGAAAATTTGGGGCTAAAAGTTAATTATGGAAAGTTGGCAATTCATGAATTAAAAGGCCAAGTTGGTCGTGCCATGTGTAGTGGGCCATGGGTCACATGGATGAATTACATATGAGATATTAGATGACAATTGATCATATTATTCATCATCTTCACCCTTAAAAAATTCAAAAACCTTGGAGAAAAAAAAAACCCCATTCGGCCATAGCAAGCCAAAAGTTGAGGTCCAAAACCTTGATCAAAAAAATATTTCCTTCTAGCAATTCAACCAATTCGAAGGCCCTTATTAATGTGGAGTAGTTGTTGGAGTCAACAAACCACCCGTTTTCATCATTTGCAACCCTAGCCAACTTGTGGAGTTAAGTGGAAAAGGTAAGGTTTAATCTTCTTTTTATATGTTATGGATGGTTTGTGTATGTTGTAGTATGTAGAAATGAATGAAATTCATGAAAATATGGATGTTGATGTTGAACCGTGTATGTTGATGCTTAGCCGTGTATATGTGATGTTGTGTAGGAGTGGTGATTTAATTGTATTTGGCATGTTTGGGTATTGTTGTAGTGTGAGGAAATGAATGAAAATCATGGAATTTGTGTGTTGTGTTGTGGCCGAATATGGGCTGATTTGGTGTAGGCATATTGAACTAATTTTATTTAGTATTTTTGGTTGTTGTTGTTGTGGAATCTATGATGATAATGAAAGTTTAATGAATCAAGTTGAAGTTGTAATTGTTGTGGGCTGATTTGGAAGTTAACGTGATTCTTATGTAGATTTTATATTTATGATAATGACATTGTTAACGTGTGGATTGTTGGTGTAGTTCATGAGTTTGGAAGAAAGAAAGGTGTTGTTGTTGTTCTTGTTGAATTGGGAAGGTTTCGGGTGGAGTATGGTTGGTTGGGTTATTTTGAATATTGTGCGGATTGCTTGAAATGTTCTTGAATCTTGGTTGAACGATCTCGGATTAGTACTTGAATGTGGGAGCATTGGTGTTGGCTTGATTATATGTAGTTGAATTGAATGTCGTCGCATTATGTGAGAGAAGGTCGTTAATGTTAGAATGCGTTTTAAATTGATTATTGACGTTGTTGGTATGATTGTTGGTATTGTTGTTGAAGATTTGGCCGAGTTGAATTCTCGGGGTTGTTGTATTTATAAGGGAAATGCTGCCCAAATTTCTGTAGAATTAAGTGCTAGTTTGAGATTGGAGTTTTAAGTATCTATAGCTAATGTTTGGTATATAACGATATTGTTGTAGATCGTGGGCAGCCCAAGACTTAAGTTTGGATTAGCTTAGGAAGCGGACGAGGTATGTAAAGCTTACCTTTTCCTTCTTTTGGCATGTCTTAGACGTAAATAAGCTATGATACGAGCCTCGGGGTAACTCTATTCTTATGATCCGAGCATGCCTACGATTCTTATTCATCTCTTGATATTGGTATTCATAATGTAGTAGCAATATGGTTCTTATGTCTTTGATATGATTAGATTTGAAACGTTGTATAAACGGTTTTGTTCCTAAAGGATCTTATGTCTAAAAACGTCCGTAACTTTCATAGACAGAACCGGATTGCTTTGATATGCTCGTAAGTGATTCTATAACGTATAATGACTTTAACTTTCATAGGCGGGCCCGGATTGGGTGGATGCATATCTGTGGTTCCCGAGACTTTCCTTTGTACAGTTCTAACGACTTTTTGAAAGAACTTGCATGACTATCGCCTTAACTCCCGAGTGTTAATTACTCGTCTATCTGTCGAGTCTGGATTGATAATTTATATGTATATGGTTTGGATACGTGTCTATGGTTTCTAAGGTTCTATCTGATATGTTCCCGAGTGATCCTCGGAGGAAACTTGACTTGACTTGACTATTGTTTGGCTTTTAAACGAAGGTTCGTTTTGATCATTCTGTGGAGTCGGTAATGATGATTTTTGTGCATATCGTTTCTCACTGCTCTGCTCGTGCGTATGATTGTTACATCTTTCACTGAGTCCCGGGTCAGGACATGTTTTCGTGTACAGCTCTACTATATTATTCACCGAGTCCCTTATTAGAGGGCCGGCACACGCTATATGTACATGTATATAATGATTTTATTTATCGAGTCCCTTATTAGAGAGCCGGGACACGCTATTCACCGAGTCCCTTATTAGAGGGCCGGGACACGCTATTCACCGAGTCCCTCACTAGAGGGCCGGGACACGCTATATGTATACATATGTGCAGAATGCTCGTCTGATTGTGTCATTGAGCCCCATGATAGGTTGGATATGATATTGTTATGCATGGTTTGTGTTTAGGAGTAAACAGGTCGGATATTCTGGTTATCGTCCTCGCTTCTGTACTTTTATCTCAGTTATGACTCTCATCGTATTTCATGCTTTACATGCTCAGTACATATTTCGTACTGACCCCCCTTTCTTCGGGGGCTGCGTTTCATGCCCGCAGGTACAGACGACCGATTTGGTGACCCGCCAGTCTAGGCTACCGATTCTGCTACTTTGGAGCGCTCCCTTGTCCGGAGCCCATATTTTGGTACAGATTCCTCCGTTGTATATATGTATGTTTATTCAGGGGTACGGCGGGGCCCTGTCCCGTCATATGATTCTGTTATTACTCTTAGAGGTCTGTAGACACATGTGTGGGTTGTGAATAGCTACTGTTCGACTATGTCTGTGTGATTTACATTTCGGGCGGTCCCATCCGCAGTGGCAGCCTTGTCGGCTGCGTGTATACATATATGATTCTTGAGATGTTGTGGTTATTGTGATAGCCTTGCTGGCTTACATGCGATTTGTATACGTATGTTTTTATACAACAGTTTGAGATAACGACTGACCTGTGTATGTATATAAGTGGTTTGTACGCTGATCATGGTTAATAAGTGTGTACGGGTGTCCAGCTCGGGCACTAGTCATGGCCCACGGGGTTGGGTCGTGACAAAAGTGGTATCAGAGCGGTTCGTCCTCGGAGTGTCTACAGACCGTGTCTAGTAGAGTCTTGTTTATCGGTGTGTTGTGCACCACATCTATAAACAGGAAGCTACAGGACATTTAGGATGTTATCTTTCCTTCTGATCCTAGATCGTGCGATAGAGCTGTGTTATCAGGATGACTCCTCCCTAACGAATTGTTATGTTTTCAGCGATGCCTCCGAGGAAGGCGACAGCTGCCCAGAAGGCAAATCGACAAAGCACTCGGAGAGACTAGCCGAGTGCCCGGAGAGTTACCGTGGGCCGTGCTCGAGAGGCCGAGGTTGTGCTCCCGTCGGCGACCTTCGCACACCGCCGCTACAGAGGAGCATCGGGCAGCGGTAGTTGCAGACTGTGGGGTGGCTCCACCGCCGCCTCTCCGGAGTTCCGCACCCGAGCCTCCGGCCCTCGGATAGGGGCGGAGGATAGGGCTATGAGAGAGGTCGTCCGATTCTTGTCGACACTCGAATAATGGCGGGACGGGCTCGCAGCACGGATTAGGGGGTGACCATGTGCGGACGGATATGATGGTCGAGGACCCGTGATTTCTTGACCTGTAATCCTCCAGAGTTCTACGGGTCAAAGCCCGAGGAGGACCCCCAGGAGTTTATTCGACAGATGCAGCGCACACTGAGGGTGATTAGAGCTTCCGAGACTGAGTCTGTCGAGCTGGCTTCATACCGGTTGCGTGATGTAGCCGTTAATTGGTATGAGTCGTGGGAGTTGTCTAGGGGCGAGGATGCTCCTCCAGCAGTATGGGACGAGTTTGTGGGGGCCTTTCTGGGCCACTTTCTGCCTCCAGAGGTGCGGCGAGCCAGAGTTGATAGATTCCTACGCCTGAGGCAGAATGGTAGGAGCGTTCGAGATTATAGCCTTGAGTTCGATTCGCTGGCCAGATATGCACCTACTATTGTAGCTGATATGACCGATAGGATGCATCGGTATGTGATGGGATTGGACCCTTATTTGGTCGCACCTGTATGGTGATGGCTTCTCGGCCGCATGGATATTGCACGGGTACAGGCGTATGCTCAGGGTATGGAGGATCGACATAGAGGGCGTCAGCCCGACGGAGATCATGACAGGAGCCAGCCCAAGAGGGCTTAGATCGGCTGGATATTCTGGGGAGTTTCGAGGCGGCGGCCTCGACCAGTACACCGGGTATTCTTCTCGGCCGGAAAGACGGAGTGCACCCTCGCGGTTCTTGGTAGGATATTTGACGACACGGGGTATTCGGGAGCCGGTCGAGCTCCGTGGCTTCGGGTTCGCGGTCGAGCGCAGGTTTGAGCCGCACGAGGCTATCTATGCCTCGGTGCGCCTCGGTGCGGTGTGTTTGTTTTGCTTGTGGGCAAGGCCATCATGAGGGGGGAATGCCGTTACGCTACTGTGTGTTTGTTTGCTTGTGGCGCGCCAAGGCCATGTCATGAGGAGTGTCCGTATGTGGGTAACCGCCCATATGGTGCGCGACTCGTCCAAAGGCCGATAATCACGGGGCGGCGTGTGGGTTTGAAAGTCTAGGACGGAAGTTTATATTTTTAGATTGGAAAAAAAAGGTAAATGTTAGTTAATAGTAAGAGACCTTGTTATCTGATAGTCATGCATGGACGCGATCATGCGATATTAAAGCATCGTATTTCATCGAGTTCCGAGGATATAGAGTATAAGGGCCGGGAAGTTTAAAACATATGCAAGTCGAAGCTTGTTATCTTATCATTCCCGAAGAGGGCAAAACATATGCAAGTCGAAGCTACTTATTTCCCGAAGAGCTACGACCTATAACAGTTAATATCGTACCAAAGCCGGCAAGGCTGTCATATATATATATATATAGGGAACGTCCCCAACAAAACATAAGCCGAGAAGGCTACCTTCATACACAAACTGCCATGATAAACATATATATAGCTACGCAAGCCGACAAGGCGCCACTACAAATGGGTACGCCCCGTACACAAGCCATAACCTTATAACAAAACAACAACCATCCATAGACCCACACTTGTGACCACAGACCTCTAAGAGTGACAACGACATCATATGACGGGACAGGGCCCCGTCGTACCCTGAACGATAACATATGTACATATCAAAAGGTTATACCACGACACTATGCTCCGGAACAAAGGAACACTCTGAAATAGCTGAGTAGATACCCTAGGCTGGCGGATCTCCGAAGCGTGTGTCTGTACCTGCGGGCATGAAACGCAGCCCCCCCGAAGAAAGGGGTCGCACGAAATATGTACCGAGTATGTAAAGCGTCAAACATAGTAAATAGAATCATATCCGAGACAAGGTGTATAGGACTCAATGCAACAACGAGTTTCATAAAACTTGCCTTTGAACATACTTCATTTGTATCGTTCTCATATCAATGTCAATATAATGCTTTATAATCAAAAGCGCATAATCATTCCGTATATAACATATATAACGTGTCCCGGCCCTTTAGTAAGGGACTCGGTATTTATAATCATAACATCATAAACGTAAACATATTCGTGTCCCGCCCTTTAGTAAGGGACTCGGTAATAAGGAATATATGCCCTCCCGGCCTCCATCTCCAAATCATCATATCATCACATCATCATCATCATATATATATATATATATATATAACGTGTCCCGGCCCTCTAGTGAGGGACTCGGTGAATAGTATAATAGATCGGCGCACGAGAACGTACCCTGGCCCGGGACTCAGTGAAGGATATAGCGGTAAGCACGAGCAGAGTAATAAGCAACCACATATATATGTAAAACATTTTTGAGACTCGATGAATAGTAACTAAATCAATTCTTGGACATTAGCATGTTACATTATATGAAAACCAAGCATACCTATGCAATTTCCTTTTGAAAAAAAATAAGAACTCTATTGTACATTACATATTAGTCCATCATGTAATAAATAACGAGATCATATTTCAACTATACCAACATTTTCAACATTACGGACGAATAACAATCACATATCGTACTAAGAGTTAGAGAGTGGAGTCACCCCAAGAGGCTATCATTATATCTTACTTACGTCTAGGACATGCCAAAAGAAGGAAGGAATAGGCTTTGCGTACCTTTAGCGTTTAGTCGTAATAATAACTTGTACTTGCTGCCCAACAACACTTAGCCTATATCAAGATATCAAGAGCTATAATTAGTATACAAGGGATTTCAATACGCACTCCGACGCTCACAATCCCTTTCAAACATTTAGACGACGTTCCGCTCGCATTCAAACCAACTAGTGCTTACAATCTAACATTGCTACTCATTCTTTCTCATATCATTTCAAACTTGTTTAACGTGACTTAGGGGACTGTGGTCAGCTTGTATATCATTCATTCCAGCCCCAAAATCACAGCCAAACAGCACATGCACAATACCATTTCACTTGTACTACATGTTCATAACAACATTCAACAATCAACAACATTACTTTCATTTCTAATCTTAAAACAGTCCACGGTTTGGACTGCTTATATCCTTCAACATGGTTGGTTTCATTAACTCCTTAATTCACATATTCAACATACATACAATATACTATAATGTGCATAAAAACAACAATCCAAATTTGGCACAAAACAGTCCACAAATTCCCCTAAAACAGCCCCTTTACACGGCTTCAATGCCATTCCTACAACTTCATGATTTTCACTCCTTTATCCATACTACAACACCTTCAATCCAATCCCAATACATTGTACAAGAAGACCAAACATAATTCCATTCAAATCTACCACACATGGCTCATGTAAACTTTAAGAAAACAGCCCAATTCTAACATGCACATCATAAACCAATTTCTACAAATCTTAGTTCAATCACATATGGTGGTATACATTTATTATTCAACAATACAAGCAAAATGGAACCAACCATTGCTTCACCAAGCTCACGGCTGCCACTCAAGTTCAACCACAACAACAATCCAACAACAACATGCATGAATTACACATTTATATCATCATACAACACAAGAACAATAACCATTCTTACCTTTCAATCTTGTTCTTCACCTTGGTCTAAATCTTCAACTCTCTTGAATGCTACACCTCCTAGTCTCTTCCCAACATCTACCACACGTCCTTATACACTTGAGGAGGATTTAATTTGCTTGGAAATTTAATTTTTTGGATCAAAATGAAGCAAGTCATTCTCGGCCAGCCATGGCCGAGACTATCTCTCTCTATCTCTTAATTTCTCTACTTTGTATTGATGAAATGAGCTTTCAATTGAATTGTGAATCAGATATATCCCTTATATAGGCAGTCCATAATGTGGACATGTGTCCCACTCAAGTGGTTAGCCAATAAAAGTTGGCCAAATCACAAGTGGGACCCACACGGCCACTTAAGCCTACTAATGATACAATTAGGCTCTTAATCTCACTTAGTCATCTAATCTTGGTCAATTAATCCTTATTCTTCAATAATGTTCTTATACCAAACGAAATCCATAGGCAATTGTGCATCGGAACGAAATCGAGAGATGAAAACCCTTCCCGGGAACCCTAAAACAGCTTTGTCTTTAACTTGTCGCACTTAGCTTTATAATGTCCCAACGTAAAGATACGGGACATAACATTCTTCCCCCCTTTAGGACATTCGTCCTCGAATGTTGATCTAATTTCGGACTTTCAATACTTCCTCAAGTATCCTCTTAGTTGACTATGTCCTTCACCTATCTCTCCCGATTGTCAACTCGTTTTAATCCTTTATAATCGCACTCTGTGTCCTTACGTAGCTGTTCCCATAACATCTTCCTTTTCTATTGCTTCCGAGGTATTAGTTATATGCCTTTGTCTTTACTCTTCCAGTTATTCCGTAGTTGATCATCACCGTATTTCGTATTTGTTTACATTTGGAGTGTTATTGTCTTTCTAATCCAAATGTTGCTCAGTTGTACCATCGTAGATTGATTCGGGCCTGTACCCATGGTGCATATAGTTACGATTCAACTCCTTTCTTTTCGATTGATATTTCCTTTAAATAACGTATTGTTCATTTCACTTCACCTCCCTATCCTTAATCAAAATCTCGTAATGCACGTACGTCTCCTATCGGTTTATTACACTCTACCATTCTCGGAGTACTTGCAGTTTTCCGGTAGGTCAGAGACCTTTCACGGTGTTCTACGAGTAGAACGAAACTTCTCAGAGGGAAACATTTTTTTTTTTTTGTGCTCCAGTACCTTTTCTTTACCCTATCGTTATAGTCCGTACTCTGAAATTTTTAATATCCTGCGTTACTTCCTGACTTCCCATTAAATTTCCTCGCACCATCACTTGCCTTTACTTCTTGATCTCAATCTTTAGGGTTGGCTATCATATAACGCTAGGGTCTCCCTATACCATAATCTTATGTCACCTCAATCCTGCTTGTTCCGATCGTGTCGGTTGAATCATTTCATAATTTCCTTTACTTTAGCTGGCTATACCTCAGACACATCCCTCGTGTCGTTTCTCTATATATATTTTTTTGACTCAGACCCTTCCATTTCCCCCTTACTCAAATTTGCTCATAGCCCTTCCATTACATATCTTATTATAACTTTACGCAAGTATGAGTGGATGCCTAATCCCAGAAAATACTTTAGCGTTGCCGCGTTAGTCTTAATGCAGACCCTACATGCTTCTCTTATCCTTTTGAGTTGATGTCAAGGCTTAACTATGGCTTTTATTCTCAGTACTAGTTTCACCTCTGTAGTTTTTCTTCAAACCTTATTACACCTTTACCTTGATGTACTCAACTGTTGCGATCGCACTGTTGTTACCGAGTTCTTACCCTTCTTGTCAAGTTACTACTTGGTTGCATCTGTAGTATACCAATAGTCGTAGATTGCATAAGTATTCTCGCCTAATCTGTACAAAAATACAATCCAATCTGAATCACACCCTTTTAAATTACTTACTACCCTTTTCGGTCATATTCTTCTCCTTTTTATAAGTACCCATCTTCGATGTCATATCATACCAGTCCTTACCAACAATTCTCGCACTACCTCAAAGACTATCTTGTCTCCGTCCGTCTATTCGGCTTTTGGATTTTTTTTTTTCAACTCATTTCAAGCATGAGATTTCATTTGAGGTTTGAGTATCCATATGGGGTACATTATAACGTCAATTGTTTCCATCGGTACTTGCTTTATTTTCTCCCGCTTCCCCCCTTTTAGGGTCGTAATTATATCATTATTTACCTATATTCCGCTCTATTTTTCCATTTCCAATTTAAAATTCTCCGATTCTTTGTCCAATACATTTGGCATACCGCACCATAGCCACATCTTTTCTTTTTATCGATTATCCTAACACAATCACGGGGCAATGAGAACACTCGATATATAGTACGAAATCTCACTTGATAGTTGATACTCGAGTAATGTAATTAAGATAGCAGTTTGCCCGAAGCCACATTCCCTTCATTCCGATCAATACTTGGGTAGTGCTTATCGTCGTTTCAAATTCTCCATTCAGCAAAGACTTCTATTCTAATGATAAGTATCTCAAGCTTTCTCATAATACTACCTTTACCCAGGCGGATATCGTTTGTTTCTTCTAGTAAATTTAAGATACCTCCGTTATTTTGCGAATCCACGGTCCTTGTCCTATTAAGGATTTCAGTGTCTCTAAGGTGAGGTCACCTACACGTAGTACTTCCTTATGCCTCACGCTCTTCCATCCTTGTCGTATACTCAACGCTAGCCTCTAGCTTGCTAAAAGTCATATTAAATTCGCCTTAGTGACGGCCTTGTCTTGTCGCCTTCTTGTTGTACCGTTTCTAAGTTCACGGTTATATATTCTCTCTTGTCCCACACTCATACTCAATTTGGTTACATCAGTCTTGAATGCTTCCCTTAGTATCCTTTTCATTTCCCTAATCTATGCCCATCTTGTATTCTGTGCTTGAAAAATTTCATGCTATCTCCGTACCGTTCCGCAAAACACTACTCTTACATAATCCCTTTTTCGTTTTTGAAGCATATCTGTTTATTCTATTTACCGTTATCCTACCGGTCATTTACGGCATTCATTCTTGTCTCGTCGCTCATCTTCCTTCCGATTAGTCTTTCACATTCCGCGTTACTTGTATCACTCATTTTCCAAGCTATTCATGTCATAACATATCGATGTAATGTAATGCTACTTGATTTCTTGTTATCTCCCTCTTTCTTTTAAGTCCTCTCTTCCGTACTCGGTTCCGCTTCCGTTACCATTTAATTTTGACTTTGAACTTTTCCTATAGAACTTGGTAAGTATTTCTTTATTAATTCTACATACCTTTACGTTTCGTATAGTCATATCACATCCTTTCCTTTGTTAGGCTTTACTCTTTTTATAGCAATCCCCATGATATTCACATTATTCTATTCATAATCCATCTTATAACATAACTCCTTGTAATCTTTTATTGTACGTTTTTAATTACACGGACTAGGCGTATTTGACCTTTCACCCTTTAATCATATTTTTACCTTTAGTATCTCTTGGTCTTACCACTATCTTCCTAACTTGTCATAATTCTCCGATATTCTTTATACTTCTATCTCAATCATACATTACTTCCGTTAACTAACCATAAATTATGATCGCAAACGTGCCATTCCTAGCACATCACTTTTCGCATGATTCGTAGTAGTTCATAAGTTGAGTTTTCCTTCAACGAATTTCATCTCCAATTACTATTTTTCTATCTAAGACGTCAAAATTTCCGCGGATAAGAAGAACACTAGTCCGACAAGCACTCATAAAACTTTGGTGGTTGATTCACATATTTTTAATTCCAAGTCGATTCTTATTAGGTAATTGTTTAATCGATACCGAGATGTCGTTGTAGGCGTTATACTCTTAAATAAAATCTTAATACTAGAAGGTGTTTCCTTCATCCTAAGTTCTTTTGTTTTAGGCAAAAGTGTGCGCCTCGTCATCGTGGTCCGTGTTAATGAGTTCCATCTACTCGTCGCTCGTATACGCTTTTTCAAAATCCCGGATATCCTAAATAAGAATGATATGACTTCTACGAACGACATGGAGGGTATATCTTAAAAAAAATTTATCCAACAAAATAAATTTACCCTATCGAAGAAGCGACCTTCAAACATATCATGATTCCCTCCGTAACGGGGGCTTACTATCGGGCATCGCACGCGGGGAAATACCAACAATGCCTCGGATGCCAACATATATACGCATCTATCATATTTTATCATCCTCCGAAGGGCCCCCAATTCCAAATAAAAGTTACAAAGGTGACGGGACTTACTTGTCATATCAAACACTCTGGGGGAACATACTTGATCCTTTAACGGTCTCCTATATATCTTCGTATCTCCTTCTCTTTCATCCTTCAACTTTATATCTTGATCGTATTCCATTATTCTTGCCTTACCCGACATACCCCCTTCGCACCATTCCTTATCTGCGTGCTACGCCTCTTCATCTCTCGCTTTCATCCGCTCGATGTCGTTCTTATAGGAAATCAAATGTTAGTATAAGGAATCATTTCCTATGGCCGGGCTCTATCGCACGATCTTGGATATGAAAGAAAGATAACATCCTAAATGCCCCGTAGCTTCTCGTTTATAAATGTGGTGCACAACACATCGATAAACAAGATTCTACTAGACACGGTCTGTGGACACTCCGAGGATTAACCGCTCTGATACCACTTTTGTCACGACCCAACCCCGTAGGCCATGACTAGTGCCCGAGCTGGACACTCGTATACACTTGTTATCTATAGTCATACACTGCTAGCATGCACGAGCTGATATAAGTATAAGGGCAAAACATATGCAAGTCGAAGCTACTTATTTCCCGAAGAGCTACAGCCTATAACAATTAATATCGTACCAAAGCCGGCAATCATATATATATATATAGGGAACGTCCCCAACAAAACATAAGCCGAGAAGGCTACCTTCATACACAATTTGCCATGATAAACATATATATAGCTACGCAAGCCGACAAGGCGCCACTACAAATGGGTACGCCCCAGACACAAGCCATAACCTTATAACAAAACAACAACCATCCATAGACCCACACTTGTGACCACAGACCTCTAAGAGTGACAACGACATCATATGACGGGACAGGGCCCCGTCGTACCCTGAACGATAACATATGTACATATCAAAAGGTTATACCACGACACTATGCTCCGGAACAAAGGAACACTCTGAAATAGCTGAGTAGATACCCTAGGCTGGCGGATCTCCGAAGCGTGTGTCTGTACCTGCGGGCATGAAACGCAGCCCCCCCGAAGAAAGGGGGTCAGTACGAAATATGTACTGAGTATGTAAAGCGTCAAACATAGTAAATAGAATCATATCTGAGACAAGGTGTATAGGACTCAATGCAACAACGAGTTTCATAAAACTTGCCTTTGAACATACTTCATTTGTATCGTTCTCATATCAATGTCAATATAATGCTTTATAATCAAAACTCGCATAATCATTCGTATATAACATATATAACGTGTCCCGGCCCTTTAGTAAGGGACTCGGTATTTATAATCATAACATCATAAACGTAAACATATTCGTGTCCCGGCCCTTTAGTAAGGGACTCGGTAATAAGGAATATATGCCCTCCTGGCCTCCATCTCCAAATCATCATATCATCATCATCATCATATATATATATATATATAACGTGTCCCGGCCCTCTAGTGAGGGACTCGGTGAATAGTATAATAGATCGGCGCACGAGAACGTACCCTGGCCCGGGACTCAGTGAAGGATATAGCGGTAAGCACGAGCGAGTAATAAGCAACCACATATATATGTAAAACATTTTTGAGACTCGATGAATAGTAACTAAATCAATTCTTGGACATTAGCATGTTACATTATATGAAAACCAAGCATCTATGCAATTCCTTTAAAAAAAAAATAAGAACTCTTGTACATTACATATTAGTCCATCATGTAATAAATAACGAGATCATATTTCAACTATACCAACATTTTCAACATTACGGACGAATAACAATCACATATCGTACTAAGAGTTAGAGAGTGGAGTCACCCCGAGGCTCAGATTATATCTTACTTACGTCTAGGACATGCCAAAAGAAGGAAGGAATAGGCTTTGCGTACCTTTAGCGTTTAGTCGTAATAATAACTTGTACTTGCTGCCCAACAACACTTAGCCTATATCAAGATATCAAGAGCTATAATTAGTATACAAGGGATTTCAATACGCACTCCGACGCTCACAATCCCTTTCAAACATTTAGACGACGTTCCGCTCGCATTCAAACCAACTAGTGCTTACAATCTAACATTGCTACTCATTCTTTCTCATATCATTTCAAACTTGTTTAACGTGACTTAGGGGACTGTGGTCAGCTTGTATATCATTCATTCCAGCCCCAAAATCACAGCCAAACAGCACATGCACAATACCATTTCACTTGTACTACATGTTCATAACAACATTCAACAATCAACAACATTACTTTCATTTCTAATCTTAAAACAGTCCACGGTTTGGACTGCTTATATCCTTCAACATGGTTGGTTTCATTAACTCCTTAATTCACATATTCAACATACATACAATATACTATAATGTGCATAAAAACAACAATCCAAATTTGGCACAAAACAGTCCACAAATTCCCCTAAAACAGCCCCTTTACACGGCTTCAATGCCATTCCTACAACTTCATGATTTTCACTCCTTTATCCATACTACAACACCTTCAATCCAATCCCAATACATTGTACAAGAAGACCAAACATAATTCCATTCAAATCTACCACACATGGCTCATGTAAACTTTAAGAAAACAGCCCAATTCTAACATGCACATCATAAACCAATTTCTACAAATCTTAGTTCAATCACATATGGTGGTATACATTTATTATTCAACAATACAAGCAAAATGGAACCAACCATTGCTTCACCAAGCTCACGGCTGCCACTCAAGTTCAACCACAACAACAATCCAACAACAACATGCATGAATTACACATTTATATCATCATACAACACAAGAACAATAACCATTCTTACCTTTCAATCTTGTTCTTCACCTTGGTCTAAATCTTCAACTCTCTTGAATGCTACACCTCCTAGTCTCTTCCCAACATCTACCACACGTCCTTATACACTTG
The DNA here is from genome assembly GCF_029784015.1 of Lycium ferocissimum. NCBI lineage: Eukaryota > Viridiplantae > Streptophyta > Magnoliopsida > Solanales > Solanaceae > Lycium > Lycium ferocissimum. The sequence continues at coordinate 14,208 of NW_026714133.1, forward strand.
AGGAGGATTTAATTTGCTTGGAAATTTAATTTTTTGGATCAAAATGAAGCAAGTCATTCTCGGCCAGCCATGGCCGAGACTATCTCTCTCTATCTCTTAATTTCTCTACTTTGTATTGATGAAATGAGCTTTCAATTGAATTGTGAATCAGATATATCCCTTATATAGGCAGTCCATAATGTGGACATGTGTCCCACTCAAGTGGTTAGCCAATAAAAGTTGGCCAAATCACAAGTGGGACCCACACGGCCACTTAAGCCTACTAATGATACAATTAGGCTCTTAATCTCACTTAGTCATCTAATCTTGGTCAATTAATCCTTATTCTTCAATAATGTTCTTATACCAAACGAAATCCATAGGCAATTGTGCATCGGAACGAAATCGAGAGATGAAAACCCTTCCCGGGAACCCTAAAAAGCTTTGTCTTTAACTTGTCGCACTTAGCTTTTTGTCTTTAACTTGTCGCACTTAGCTTTATAATGTCCCAACGTAGGTAACCCATAAGGATTAGTGAAGCCACGCTAAGGGAGGAGATGATTTGAGAAGCTGAAGAGAAGGCGAAGAAGAAATATGATTAGTAGATGAGACTGCGTACCATAGTAGTAAAGGAAACCCCCTGAGATCCTTATAAGACTTTATGAGACTAGTTGAACATTCGAGGACGAATGTTCTAAAAGGGGGAAGGATATTATATCCCGTATTTTGTACGTTGGGATAATCCGAGCTAACCATGATAAGTTGAGGACAAGACTATTTCGGGATACGAGGTAAAGACTTTTGACCCTCGACTTTGTTTTAAGGCATAAGTTGCTTATGATTTTATTGGCATGGAATATTAAGAAAAATTTGAGGCAAAAAGTTAATTATGGAAAGTTGGCAATTCATGAATTAAAAGGCCAAGTTGGCCGTGCCATGTGTAGTGGGCCATGGGCCACATGGATGAATTATATATGAGATATTAGATGACAATTGATCATATTATTCATCATCTTCACCCTTAGAAAATTCAAGAACCTTGGAGAAAAAAAAAACCCCATTCGGCCATAGCAAGCCAAAAGTTGAGGTCCAAAACCTTGATCAAAAAAATATTTCCTTCTACCAATTCAACCAATTAGAAGGCCCTTATTAACGTGGAGTAGTTGGAGTCAACAAACCACCCGTTTTCATCATTTGCAACCATAGCCAACTTGTAGAGTTAAGTGGAAAAGGTAAGGTTTAATCTTCTTTTTATATGTTATGGATGGTTTGTGTATGTTGTAGTATGTAGAAATGAATGAAATTCATGAAAATATGGATGTTGATGTTGAACCGTGTATGTTGATGCTTGGCCGTGTATATGTGATGTTGTGTAGGAGTGGTGAATTAATTGTATTTGGCATGTTTGGGTATTGTTGTAGTGTGAGGAAATGAATGAAAATCATGGAATTTGTGTGTTGTGTTGTGGCCGAATATGGGCTGATTTGGTGTAGGCATGTTGAACTAATTTTATTTAGTATTTTTGGTTGTTGTTGTGGAATCTATGATGATAATGAAAGTTTAATGAATCAAGTTGAAGTTGTAATTGTTGTGGGCTGATTTGGAAGTTAACGTGATTCTTATGTTGATTTTTTATTTATGATAATGACATTGTTAACGTGTGGATTGTTGGTGTAGTTCATGAGTTTGGAAGAAAGAAAGGTGTTGTTGTTGTTCGTGTTGAATTGGGAAGGTTTCGGGTGGAGTATGGGTTGGTTGGGTTATTTTGAATATTGTGCGGATTGCTTGAAATGTTCTTGAATCTTGGTTGAACAATCTCGGATTAGTACTTGAATGTGGGAGCATTGGTGTTGGCTTGATTATATGTAGTTGAATTGAATGTAAGTGAATGTCGTCGCATTATGTGAGAGAAGGTCGCTAATGTTAGAATGCGTTTTAAATTGATTATTGACGTTGTTGGTATGATTGTTGGTATTGTTGTTGAAGATTTGGCCGAGTTGAATTCTCGGGGTTGTTGTATTTATAGGGGAAATGCTGCCCAAATTTCTGTAGAATTAAGTGCTAGTTTGAGATTGGAGTTTTAAGTATCTATAGCTAATGTTTGGTATATAACGATATTGTTGTAGATCGTGGGCATCCCAAGACTTAAGTTTGGATTGGCTTAGGAAGCGGACGAGGTATGTAAAGCTTACCCTTTCCTTCTTTTGGCATGTCTTAGACGTAAATAAGCTATGATACGAGCCTCGGGGTAACTCTATTCTTATGATCCGAGCATGCCTACGATTCTTATTCATCTCTTGATATTGGTATTCTTAATGTAGTAGAAATATGGTTCCTATGTCTTTGATATGATTGGATTTGAAACGTTGTATAAACGGTTTTGTTCCTAAAGGATCTTATGTCTAAAAACGTCCGTAACTTTCATAGACAGAACCGGGTTGCTTTGATATGCTCGTAAGTGATTCTATAACGTATAATGACTCTAACTTTCATAGGCGGGCCCAGATTGGGTGGATGCATATCCGTGGTTCTCGAGACTTTCCTTTGTACAGTTCTAACGACTTTTTGAAAGAACTTGCATGACTATCGCCTTAACTCCCGAGTGTTAATTACTCGTCTATCTGTCGAGTCTGGATTGATGATTTATATGTATATGGTTCGGATACGTGTCTATGGTTTCTAAGGTTCTATCTGATATGTTCTCGAGTGATCCTCGGAGGAAATTTGACTTGACTTGGCTATTGTTTGGCTTTTAAACGAAGGTTCGTTTTGATCATTCTGTGGAGTCGGTAATGATGATTTTTGTGCATATGGTTTCTCACTACTCTGCTCGTGTGTATGATTGTTACATCTTTCACTGAGTCCCGGGCCAGGAAATGTTTTCGTGTACAGCTCTACTATATTATTCACCGAGTCCCTTATTAGAGGGCCGGGACACGCTATATGTACATGTATATGATGATTTTATTTATCGAGTCCCTTATTAGAGGGCCGGGACACGCTATTCACCGAGTCCCTTATTAGAGGGCCGGGACACGCTATTCACCGAGTCCCTCACTAGAGGGCCGGGACACGTTATATGCATTTATATGATGGTGATATGATCTTACTACCGAGTCCCTCACTAGAGGGCCGGGACACGCTATATGTATACATATGTGCAGAATGCTCGTCTGATTGTGTCACTGAGCCCCATGACAGGTTGGATATGATATTGTTAAGCATGGTTTGTGTTTAAGAGTAAACAGGTCAGATATTCTGGTTATCATCCTCTCTTCTGTACTTTTATCTCAGTTATGACTCTATTACTTTATTTCATGCTTTACATGCTCAGTACATATTTTGTACTGACCCCCCTTTCTTCGGGGGCTGCGTTTTATGCCCGCAGGTACAGACGACCGATTTGGTGACCGCCGGTCTAGGCTACCGATTCGCTACTTTGGAGCGCTCTCTTGTCCGGAGCCCATATTTTGCACAATGATTCCTCCGTTGTATATATATATATGTTTATTCGGGGGGTACGGCGGGGCCCCTGTCCCGTTATATGATTACGTTATTACTCCTAGATGTACGTAGACACATGTGTGGGTTGTGAATAGCTCTTGTTCGACTATGTACGTGTGATTTACATTTCGGGCGGTCCCGTACGGTGGCAGCCTTGTCGGCTGCGTGTATACATATATGATTCTTGAGATGTTGTGGTTATTGTGATAGCCTTGCCGGCTTACATGCGATTTGTATACGTATGTTTTTATACAACAGTTTGAGACGACGACTGACCTGTGTATGTATATAAGTGGTTTGTACGCTGATCATGGTTAATAGGTGTGTACGGGTGTCCAGCTCGGGCACTAGTCATGGCCCACGGGGTTGGGTCGTGACAATCTTTTTGTCGCATTGGAAACTAGACATCCCGAACTTCACTTTAGGCTTTTGTTTCACTTCAAAACTCTTAATATACTTAGAGATATTCTTTCTCCCATTTAGACCAAAATTTATGTACCAAACCTTGCCCAACTTTCCTTCAAAGCCTCGGAAGCTTAATCTCCTTAGTTCACTTGTTTTTCAATCCTTCTATAACTTGTTACGTGAACTCGAACTCTTAAAATTATAAAACGAGCACCTATGATCTGGCATCTTCTTGACAATAACTCCGATGTCAGCAATTGAGTAGCTAACACCTAAAAAAAATTCAACGTGCAGAACTACGGTGTGTAACAAAATCGAGCACCAAAAGCCGGGCGAATTGTTGCAAGCTATAGAAATTCCAACTTCAAAGTGGGAAGTAAATAACATGGACTTCATTACAGGCTTACCCCGTTCTCGACGTAAGTATGATTCTATATGAGTGATTTTGGATAGACTCATGAAGTCAGCTCATTTCTTACCATTTAGAACTACATATGTGGCAGAAGATTATGCAAAGCTTTATATTAAAGAGATAGTGCGACTCCATGGTGTTCCAGTATCTATTATCTCAGATAGAGGAACTCAGTTTACAACTAATTTTTGGAAGTCCTTCCAAGAGGGTTTGGGGACTCATGTGAGCCTTAGCACGACATTTCATCCACAGACTGATGGACAAGCTGAACGTACCATTCAGACTCTTGAGGATATGTTACGGGCATGTATGTTAGATTTTGGAGGAAATTAGGATGATCACTTACCACTTCTTGAATTTGCTTATAACAATAGTTATCGTTCTAGCATTCAAATGGCAGCATATGAGGCTTTATATGGGCGAAAGGGTAGATCCCCAATTGGGTGGTTTGAAGCAGGAGAGACTAAATTGATAGGGCCAGACTTGGTCCAGCAAGCCATAGAAAAAGTTAAGCTCATACAAGATCGGTTATTAGCAGCCCAAAGTCGTCAAAAGTCCTATGCAGATAATCGTCGAAGGGACTTAGAGTTCCAAGTTAAAGATTGGGTGTTCTTAAAGGTGTCACCAATGAAGGGTGTAATGAGATTTGGCAAAAAGGGGAAGCTTAGTCCTCGATACATTGGGCCTTATGAGATTGTGCGCAAGGTAGGCAAAGTGACTTATGAATTAGATCTACCTCCTGATTTGGAGCCAGTTCATCTAGTTTTCCATGTCTCGATGCTTCGTAAATGTGTTGCAGATCCTACTAGGATCGTGCCAGTAGATGATGTTCAAGTGACAGAAAAGTTGACTTATGAAGAGGTACCCATTGCCATATTAGATAGGCAAGTACGGAGGCTCAGAAGCAAAGAAGTGGCCTCAGTTAAGGTTTTGTGGAGAAACAATAACTGAGAAGAAATGACATGGGAAGCGGAAGAAATTATGAAATCCAAGTACCCACACTTATTTCATCCCCGGGAAGAGATCCAAGATGAGATGTCAAGATCATAAGGTATGTATGTTTTCCTTTTTTTTATGCATTTGGGTCGTGTGTGGCCAAAATCTATTGCTATTATGTTGTGGCCCTGTGAGGCATTTTTATTATAGGCTGTTGTGACAGGATGGTAGTGCCATATTACAGGAGAAAATCTAGCAAAATTTTTATAGAATCCCCGAGGACTTAACATTCGAGGACGATTGTTCTTAAGAGGGGGAGAATGTTACACCTCCGAAAAATTTTCGTTGATGCACAATGAATAGTCTAACGAAGGACACGAAGTATATGGTATTTCAATAAGTAAGGAATGACATTTGATGACCCTAAGTAAGATTTCAAAGACATTCGATGTTGGACGAGAAAGTTTGCCAAGAGAAGGCAAGGCATACGATATGTATCAGAAAGGATTTATGAGTAAAAAGTTAATGATGATTTAATGATGCTTGGAGAAGAGTTATAACGTCCCTTAGATTGATAATGAGGTGATAAACAAGTGTCAAGAAGGTTCCATAAGGATTGGAGATCAAACGAAGTGACGAGAACAAGATCAGTGAACAGATGGGTTATACGGCTGATTGTACGGTTCGTATTATGTTATACGGACCGTATAATGGTCCGCAGAATCGTCACAGTGAAGGTCTCTCACTGATGGGATTATACGGTCACTTATACGGATTGTATAAAATTATACGGACTGTATAATGTGTCGTATAATGGTCACAGAATCGAGATGTTGAAGGGGTGATTTCACGATCACTTATACGGACCATATAATTTTATACGGACCGTGTAAGTGTCCGTATATTTTCCCGACAGATCAGATTTTTAAGTTATTAAAAAGGGGACCAAGTTCATTATTTCATTTCATTTTTCACCCAACACTTCAAGAACTCTCTAGAACCTTCTCCACACTTCTCCCACAAGAATTTAAGAGATATTAGTGATCAACTTCATCAAACTAATTGAATCAAGTGTAAGAAACCCATTAAAGTTCATCCAAGACAAGAATCCAAGTGAAGGAGAAACTAGGGTTTTGCTCAAGTAAAGTGTTTGCACCCAAGGTTCATTCCTACACTATATAAGGAAAGTTTTATGGTATTTTCATGTTGTTTAAGGTATTGAAAGTTAAAACACCTGGATTGTAGAAGGATATAGAAAATGGGTCATGAATGTGGGAATAGTGTCATTTTTGAGTAATAGTTTTGATTGAGTCATGATTCTTGATGTGTTGTGATTATGGTTGTGTGATAAATGATGTTAAGAACACCGGATAGACATTGTATAAGAATGAATGTAATCGCATGCTATGACAATGAATATGGATGATTGGAAGTGAATTGAGAAGCAAGGATAACGTATGTGAATAAAGAGTATTGTTAGGATGTTGAGAATGTTATTATTGATGTTTGGGAGTTGATATATGATATGGAGGAAGTCATATAAATAAAGGAGATGCCATCCAATTTTCTATAGCTTTAGTCATGTATGCTAAGCTATCGATTTTTTAATGATAGTATAACTCTAATGAAGGTAGAAATGTGAGCATTGAAGGAGAACGTGCAAGTGATAAAATAGTTGAACGAAGTGGCATGTGTTATATCCCGCATTTTGCACGTCGGAATATTTTTAAGTTGGTTGCGACGAGTTTTGGACAAGGCTATTTTTTTTTCGACTTTGTTGTAAGGCATAAGTCGCGTATGATTTTATTGGTATGGAATATTAAGGATTTTGGGACCAAAAGTGAAATTTGGAAACTTAAGTTTCATGAAATTAAAGGTCATGTGGCCATGCACATGACTAGTGGGCCATGGGCCACTTGGGTGTATAACATAAGCTTAAAGGATGAATAATTGATCATTTTCATCACATGAGCACCTTAGAAATTTCAAGAACCATGGAGAGAGAGAGAGACTCCATTCGGCCACACCATGGCCGAATTTGGTCCCTAAAGATTTGAGCAAGAAAAAAATATGTTCTTCTAGCTTTCCTACTAATTGAAAGGCCCTCGTTAACGTGCAGTGGTTGTTGAAATAAGAAAACCGTTCGTTGTTGCGATTCATCAACCTTAGCCGAGGGTGAAGTCAATGGAAAAGGTGAGGTTTCATCTTCCTTACATGTTTTATGGATGATTTGTGCATGTTGTGATATGTAGAAGTGAATGAAATACATGAAGGTATGATGTTGAAATTGTAGCCGTGAGTTGTAGTTTGGCCGTGTGTAGGTGTGTGTTGTATGGAGTGATGAGTTAATTGTATTCAACATGTTTGTGTGTTGTTGTAATGTGTAGAAAATGAATGAAACTCATGGAATGGTGTATGTTGAGGAATGGCCGTGTAGGGGCTGTTTGGTATGTAAGAAATGAATTAATGTTATCTAGTATTTTGGTTGTCGTCGTTATGAATTTTATGATGTATAATGAAGGTTAATGATCCAAGTTGAAGTTAAAAAACCGTGTGGGCTGATTTGGAGTTAACGTGATTTTATTATAGTTTCTTGGATTTGTGAGGATAATGTTGTCAATGTATGAGTTGTTAGTGTAGTTGATGAATTTGGAAGGAAGAAATGTATTGTCGATTGTTTTCTTGCATTTGGAGGGGTTCGGGTGGTATGGTGGAATGGATGGGCTGATTTGAATACTTTGTGGATAGCTTGAAATGTCCTTGAATCTTGATTGAATGACCTCGGATTATTACTTGAATATGTGAGCGTTGGTATTGGCTTGATCGTATGTAATTTATTTGAATATAAATGAAATGTTGTCGAATTGTATAGAAAGGAACTATTAATGTTAGAATGCGTTTTGAATCATTTATGGATGTTGTTGGTGTGGTTGTTGGTATTGTTGTTGGATATTAGCCGAGTTGAGTTCTCGGGGTTGATGACTTTATAGGGAAATGCTGCCCAAATTTCGTAGACAAAGTGATGGTTTGGAAATGAATTTTTCGACGCTTATGGCTAATGTTCGATGCCTATTGAAGTTATTGTAGATCGTGAGAAGCCGAGACGTAAGTTCGGATTAGCGTAGGGAGCGGCTAAGGTATGGAAGCTACTCTTTCTCTCTTTGGCATGTCTTAGAGTAAATAAGCTATGACACGCTTTCCGAGGTAATTCTACTCTGGTGATCCGAGCATGTCCATGATTCTTGGCTCTCTCTTGACATTCATATTCTTAATGTAATCAAATTATGGTTCTTATGTCCTTCATATGACTATATGTTAAAAGTTGCACAAAAGTTTTGTCTTCAAAAGAATTTTGTTTTTAAATGAATCTGAAACTACGAACGTCCGTAACTTTCACAAACGAGCTCGGATCGCTTCGAAACGCTCATAGGAGGTTCCATAACGTATAAGATCCCCAACCTCCATAGGAGGGCTCGGATTTGGGTTGACACCTATCCGTGGGGCCCGAGACTTTACCATGATTAGACTTAAAGATCTTCAAAAAAAAGATTTATTGTGATTATCGTTAGAACCTCCGATTATGATTACCTATTTATTTAACGAGTTTGAAATGAGAATTGTTATGTTTATGATTCCGATATGAAGTTATGATCCTTAAGGTTCGGTTTGATATGTGCCCGAGTGGCATTCGGAAGAAACGTGATTGGGCTATTGTCCTAATTTGTAAATAATGATTTGCTTTGATTAATTTATTAAGTTTTTGTAAATGTTTGCATTACATATGGTTATATTGCATATGGTTATAAATATTTTGAATTGCATATAGATCCTACGATTCTGCTCGTGCACACTATTATTACTTCCTTCGCCGAGTCCCGGGGTAGTTGTTATCGTGCGCACAATCCGAAGCATGATGAGATTCCGAAGTATGATGAGCGTCTGATATATGATATGATACGAAGTATGATGAGATTCTGATATGATATGATATGTTTCTGAAGTATGATGTGTCCGGTACGCCGAGCCCCTTTTGGTCGGGTACCGTGTATATGCGATATGATGTTATGATGTGTGACGGAGATACAGAGATATTAAACTTCCGAAGTATGATGAGTTGTGGCGCCCATGGCAGGAGGGGCGACCACGTTCGTCGCCGGGCACCCTTACGGACGCGTAGGGTATGTGATATGACAAGTTGATGATATGATAATTTGATAATCGATGATACCATGATCGATGATATGATAATCTCGATGAGGTAACATTCGATGATATGATAAAATGATGACATGGCATGATATGATGATTACATTCGACCGAGTCCCTCACTAGAGGGCCGGGTACGTACATATATGTACGATGACATGATAATACGATTATGATGTGATGTTATTTACCGATATATATGCATGTATGACAAATGTTTCAAAAAGGCAAGTCTTATGATTTTCTGGTCATTATACTTGTTTTTGTAATTCTTACTCCGATTATGATCCTGTTTTCTGTACTCCATGCTTTACATACTCAGTACATATTCCATACTGACCCCTTTTCTTCGGGGGCTGCGTTTCATCTTCTTGGTACACGGATAGGAAGATATTAGCGAGGAAGATGTCCGGCGGGGTCGCGAGCTCCATTTTTCTCGGTGCGGCGAGTCGGAGTCGAATGTTTATGTATGACGGTTGTTCTATGTTAGAGACTTTGCGAGACGTTAATGTCGTGGGTATAAGACGTCGGTTATGTAATCGGCTACGTAAGCCGATGTATTATTATGCATTGTATTATAAGTTTTATGTGTTACAGATTTTATTTGATTCGAGAAAAGTAAAAGCACATTATTTTTTCGAAAAACTTTTTGTTATGTATTGGTGTTATGATTTGAAAGCTAGCGTGATTACGAATATTTTGTGAGTCAGCGGGTTCGCTCGGCCCTAAATAAGGGTCGGGTGCCCATCACACCCTAACAAAAATTAGGGTGTGACAAATTGGTATCGAGAGCGGTTCGTCTTGGGGTTGTACGCAAAGTCGTGTCATTTAGAGTCTTGTTTATGGTGTGAAGCGCGCCACATTCATAAACGGGAGGCTACTTTTGGCATCTAGGGTGGTTACTCTTCCTTGACGTCTTAGATCGTGCCATAGAGCCAAGTCATAGGAAATGAGATTATCTCTGCTAACCTTTGATTTCAGCGAGAGAGGGCATCGACGGAAGAGAAACGACTAGCGACATTTGGAAGCTACGAAAGTACGCAGGTAAATAACGGTGAAAGATATATGCGGAAGCAAGATACTGAAGTACGATTGAAATCGGTGAAGACTAAAAGGGAAAGTAAACAAGAAAGTGTGACGGTGCCGATTGAGTTGGGCATACAAGGTATGTTTATTATTTTTTAATCTTGTCGATGATGTTGGAAGCCTGTGAGGTCGTAATATGATGTGATATGCATATATGTATGTTGGCCCGTGAGGCATTATTGGTATTTCACATGTACGGGTTTTGAGATAAGTGATTACGGGGAAACTCTGTAAATTTTCCCAGAAATAAAGTGAAAATGAAATATAGATTTGTAATATGTCTTGGAATGTTGTGCCAAAGGTAAGGAAGAAAAAGAAAAAAAGAAGAAGAAAATTGTTTGACTAAGCTACGAGTATGGCCGACACTGAGAAAGAAGTTAATTGCTGAATTGAGGGTAATATTAATTAGAAGGTCGACAGCGACGCGATAAAAAGCAATTCATAAAGGGCTTGTAATCCTAAGAGGTGATTGAGAAAAAGCTGGCAAACCTTGATAGGAAGTTATATTAAGGTACCAACTGAGTGGATAAGCAGGGACGGATGAGGACGAGCTTATAGTAAAGGGAGTAATAGTACGATTAAGACAAGAGTACGGAGGAAAAGAAGGTGATGAATCGAACATATGGATAAGACGACTTTGTGAAACGTTAAGCGTAAAGTTGATCAGAAAGGAATAAGAAGCGTTACAAAATAGGATTGGTTACAGGTGAGATATAGTGAAGATTGTTACGAAAATAAGAAAAGCCTAGTGAGAAAGTGACTAAAGTTACGACATGATCTATGTCGCTAGAATCTAACGACGAGTGTGAAATGGAAAAGCGAGCTATAGAACGAATGGGGAAGGCTTATCAAGTTCGGTAGGGGAAGTTTGGAATAGGAGTTATATAATAACGAAAATGATAGCGACTATGAGAAAAGAAAGGGTAATTGGAAAAAGGCAATGAGAAGGGAGCGAGACAATAGTGTAGTGCTAGACCATGATATGTGTAGCCAGGGATACGAGTACTATAAGTGACGAAAGTGCGAAAGACCCGGTTATGGAAAGAATGAAAAACGAGGTAAAACGAGGGCAGAAATCCAAGGACCACCAACCGAGTATCTGTAAGTAACGGTAATCGAGGCGTATTCCTCGCCATTGAGATCTGGAGGTCTAAGACGGAAAAAGTAGTCATGTCTAGGGGTGAAACGTGAATATTAAGGATTAAAGGGAGTTGAAATAGAAATTGCGAAGTCAGGAAACTAAGAAACCCTTCTAAATCGGAGGGAAACGCTTTACGAGAACGTTTCGAAATCTGTTAAGACCCGACCTACTCAGCATTATATGACAAAGGTCATGTGGTGAGCGGACGCGATTATATTTGCATTAAAGCATCGAATTTCATCGGAGTTCCAAAGTTAAGCGTGCTGAAGCGAGAGAAATTAGGATGGGTGACCGCGGGGAAGTTTTTTTGAAAGTTCTCTAAATTCGGACGCAGAAGTAAATGAGAAGCTAGAGTGACTTAAGGACAAATTAAGAGCGGGAAGAGTGGGCGAGAAACCTTAAGAGGTCGCGCGCGGACGGGGCGAAGTAGACCGATAAAGAGAAAGAAGGTACATCGCAGCTTTAGAGTTAGGGTTATTTGGAACAGCGTTTGGAGACATGTGTAAACAAGATAACAGAAACCATACATGTATATGGGTATGCATAAAATATCATGTACGTGGCTAAATCAATGGACATGTGTATTCCGGTGACCGGCGTGGCGGTATATGAAAGGTATTAATTGGGTAAGGTAACGAAGTTCAAGTGAGAAGGAAAATATAAATGGCCCGAATGTTATAAGGCAAGTTGATGCTGTTTTCATCATAGGTTAAACTCGAAAAGTCCTAACACTATGATGTTCGGAAGAGAAAGAAAGCGAGTAGACGGAGGGCAAAGGAATTAAAAATGTCGGAACAAGTGTGCTATCTAATTAAGATTGGAAATACGGATTTAGGGCAAGGTATAATTGGGTGATAGTATAAGTATGCCCCAAAAGGGGGGAAGCGAGTACGGGAGGTGCAAGTGTAAGATAAAGGTAATCGATACTACAATACCTTGGATACGGACGCTTGGGCTACAGGTAAGATTCTTTGACGAGACAAGTTAGCCAGCGATAAGTGGATAAAAGTCAGGATGGTAATTGAGGCAGTGTGAAAAGTCTGTAGAAACTGTGAATGACAGGCCGCTAGCAAGTGAACGTGTATGAAGAAAAAGGGTCTGACAAGAGGGCGGTATTGAATAACTTAAGAGATAGTAGGAAGGACAGCGATCCGATGCCAGATTAAGGGCCAAGGTGTTTGTCACGACCCATCTAGGGGCCGTGACGAGTACCCGATACTGGTACCGAGCACCACTTTTTTCCGTCATTTTACAGCCTCTCCGAGCAAGTCGTGTGAACAATACCGTATTTTTTTTTTTGAAATGAACATTAACATTAGCGGCGTCATTATAAACATAGACCAAATAGTCAGCTTCGCTATCGTTTCATACAACATTAAGATGCCAAGATACCACATATTTAATCATATGCATAACCGATCGTACATATCGTCACGAGCCTCTAGACATAGTACACTTATACATAGAAAGGGCCGAGAAATCATCGTGCCCGAAAATATACACAAAAGAGTACCACGGAAGTGAGGCTCCCGGAACAAGCTGAGCGGCCCCATCACGTACGGCCGGCAGAGCTCCTAAGGATCAAATCCGCCCTGTCGACACGCGCGGCATGAAACTTAGCGTCCACGAAGGGACGTCACACGAATAGTGTACCGAGTATGTAAGGCATGGATAGTAATATGCGAAGAACATAAATCATGTATAACGGTATAAAGAATTACGGTACATGTCCGGGATAGAAACATAACCCGTACATATAAGTGCCCTTGGGCCGACGCTCGCGCTTTCTTAGCTTTCCTTACTCATATATATATATATATATACATAAAAATAGAATATATTATATTGCCGAGGCGTCGGCCGGCCGATCCATTTAACCATAAATATGCACATCCGCGTCCGGCATCCCCCGTCCGGACGATATCAAGTCATGTAATGCCAATCCCGATCGGGTGGATATGCGTATATAACGCTACTTGCCATTATCTCCATTTTCCCCGTAAATATATGAAAATTCCATGTATAAATATCGGCGTCTATAGCGCCCTGGCTCTTTCATTATATACATATGCTCATATCGTATATATATATATCAGCGTCTATAGCGCTCTGATTCTTTTTGTCACATGCACATACTTATATCATATATATATTTACCAGCGTCTATAGCGCTCTGATTACGCTATCATATACATATACTTATATCATGTTCATTTATCGCGCGTATATAGTGCTCGATTCTCGTTATCATTATCGTCGTAGAAGTATTCTCATTAAAGTAGTTACAACACTTATCGTTTAATAATCAAGGCACTAAAGAAAACCGGAACCGTGGGCCCACCTCGAGTCAAATGAGGTGGCGTACACAACTTACCTATAATACGTGTCATGACATTACTTATGAAGATCTTAGGTAATCGGGTCTCATCCTTGCAAAGTTCTAGGATATGTAGACATTTCTTTCACAATTCGAGCACTTTTGGTTCAATCTTACCGAATGAATAGTAACTATTTTCAATCGCGGATTTCTAGAGTTAGGAAAGTCCCGAGGCGCGAAATCAAGCCTATACGTCTAAGACATGCCAAGAAAGGAAGGGGAAGCCTTACATACCTCGTTCCACTCCTTTGCTATCCCAAATTCACGTCGCAATCTCGTCAAAATGCAACAAATTGGTCATGTTTACCAAAACTCTTATTAGGATTCTTAGAGTTAGAATCTTAAGGAAACGCTTGGCCACCGAAATTTCGATAAGCACTTCCTCCGTAAATATACCATCCTCAACATTCCATATAGCCAAATTTCTCATCAATCACAATCCGGGAATTCAAACTTAGGCCAAACTATTAACCACAATTCCAACAACACCATACTAATCATATTGTCTTTCATGCATACAAGAACATTACACTCCATTCATATAACTTCTAAACAAGTCTCCATTACTACAACTTCATTAAGGTTCCTAGACATTCATTAACAACATAGAGTCCACAACATAACAACAAGCAAAACGCTAAATAAAATTGACTCATTTTCTTCCATATTTCACCACCACCACCTGACAACACCAACATGCACACTACAACCTCTCCAAATTCATTCAAATTTCATTACCAACATAGTATCCACAACAATAACAACCAAGCACTAGATAAAATAAGTAAAACATAACTTCCACACACACATGTTTATACTACACCTCACGGCCACAACCAAAATTTTCCCCTTCCATGAGTTGCATCCATTTTTAACATGCTACAACACACAAACCATCCATAGCATAAAAAGAAAAGTGAATTCTTACCTTCTTCCTTAGTTCTTCAACTTGCTTGAATTTCCAACTTGCATGAACTTGTACTTTTCTTGCTCTAATGAACCCTCCACCTTGTTAAGCACCCTTTACTTGGTAGGAAATGATTTTTGAAAAATTTTTGCAAATTTTCTTGGAAATTTTCTCTATGGCCGAATGTCCTAGGGAGTTTGCTCCTCTCTCTCTTGTTCTTGCTTTCTCTTGAAAATTCTAGAGAAATTATGAAAATTTGATGACTTTCTACATAAATATATACAAGTCTTCCACCAAATTTTTCCCATATTTATAAATAGGTCCTTCCACATAAAATTATAGCTACATGATCCCTTTCTTTCCTTTCTTGAAATTTCTAGAAAATCTATCAAATAAGATGACTTATTTGTCATCCATGCCCCTTTTTTTCTTCACATGGCCAACATGGCCCCTTTGGAACTTTCATGAACTTTTCTGTAAAATTCCCGTTTTGCCCCTCGACTTTTCTTAATATTACCGTTTTACCCCTAGCCT
Source organism: Lycium ferocissimum (assembly GCF_029784015.1). NCBI lineage: Eukaryota > Viridiplantae > Streptophyta > Magnoliopsida > Solanales > Solanaceae > Lycium > Lycium ferocissimum. Next base: position 29,695 of record NW_026714133.1, read on the forward strand.
ACCACATTATTTCCATGACCCCTTTTGCGACTTTCTCTCTTTGCCCTTAACCTTTCACAATATTTCCATACTAATAATAGTCATAAATAATTTTCAAAACCAACTTGTACATTAAAATAATTTTGGAACCCAGTCTTGTCCTTAACTTCTCACCAGTATCTCGCAATATCCGAACGTATGAAATACGGGCTATAACATCCTCCCCCTTTGGAACATTCGTCCTCGAATGTTAAACCAGCCTCATAACGTATCATTATACTTCGGGAGGTCTCCCTTGTAGACATCTAGTATATTGTTTAACATATCCATCGTCGGAGCTTAGGTTGCCTTCAAGTCATAGGCCAATTGATTTAACTCCGAACGCGGCCCTCGCATTAACAAGTCCCTCTTGTTGGTCCTTGAATCGTCATAGTCCATTTTTGGTCCAACATGTCCGCCCTTCGTTAGTCTAGTCCGTCTCCGCCTACATGACCTTATAGGATTCCTAACCACTCCACACACTTGTAGTTTACACTTCGGGCTACCTAATTTTACATTCGTCTCTTGTTCCCACATTTATGGAATTTTGATATTTCCCGGGGGGTCACCCATCGTGAAATTGCTCTCCCTAAGACGCTTAACCTTGAAACTTTAATACATTTCAACGTCTTGGCGTTAGTACTTTTCGCCGTCGCTCCCTCGCACTACTTATGTCACATAATATGGGACGAGTCGGGGTCTTAGTAGTTTTCAAACGCCCGCGTAACACATCTTCTCTTTTATTTACAGTTCTACCCTCCGCAGTCTCTAATATTCACTGTTACCTGTACGTATGGTTACTTTTTGTCCTAATTTCCGAATTCTTAATATGGTCAGCATTACAAAAGACAGCGTAGGATAAGATAAAATCCGAATCAATCGACACGCATGTCATAGAAGGTGCCGAAAAGTACCGGGCGGGTGCGTGCGGAAGGCTCGGGGGTCTGTCGCCTGTCGGTGCATATAGGCGGTGCGGAGGGCCGGGCTGAATTAGGTGTCCCTCCCTCTACCTCGGCCGCGTCCCGCCGGAGCTTGGGAAGTCCGTCCGGATGGCGTACGGCCGACGATGAACCAACCGCGGACCCGGCGGGGCCGGGCTTGGTCTCCTCGTACCTCAATGGGCAATCACGCATCAGATGGCCAACCCGCCCACAAGTATAACAACCACCGTACCGCGCGACACTCTCCCAGAGTGTGGCCTACCACATCGCGCGCCGTGGCGGGGGTGGCATCATTCGCTAGAATCGCTCTGTTCCGGGGACTCAAAGCTCTATTAGCAACCGAGGGGGCGCACCGGCCACCGATCGACCCGAATACCCAGATTGCTCCCCGCCTTTGTTCCCTCATACTCGCTTCTAGCCCCGAAAACCGCCCTTTTTCTCGGGAGCCCCTATCCGGATAGCGCTCCTCCCCGTAGCCGGTATTGTTCCTCGTGTTTGAGCATGAGCCCGGATACGGCAAGTCGTTCCATCCGGAGCGAAGTCGTCGACATTCCTTAATCATACGTGGCCCCAACCCACTCCACAAATCGGTGTACATGGTCCCCCATATCGGCTATCATGGTCGGGGCATACCTCGGCTAACGAGTTAAATCGAAGATCGTATTCTCGAACGCTCATATTTCCCTCGTTTAAGATTTAGGAACATGTCGCCGAGCTCGTCGAACCTCACGTGTAAGAAATGTCGCAAAAATGCCTCCGTAAACTCTTGCCAAAACTGGGGGAGGGGCATTTGCTCCCCTCGAAATTATCCAGCTATTATACCACAAAACCGCTACATACCGCAATCTGTACGATGTCAATTCCACTGACTCTGTATCTGAAGCATGCATAATCCTCGGTGTCCTCGCCGTCTCGTCTATGAAATTCCCCGGGTCCTCTTCACGGTTTTGACCCATAAGGCTCGTGAGGTTTAGAGCAATGAAGTCTTCCGGCCCTTGCGCTTACCGTCTTATCTCCCGGGTCTGTATCTTGCCGCTGAACCTGTGCGGCAACTAGCCGGGTGAATCGGATGGCCCAGATGGCCACCCGCCGGCCCGAGCCGGCGGCGGTGGGGACCGGAGGCGGTCGGGGCGGGGCCGGGAACTTTTCCCCGCCCGCGGGGGGCGGGGGAGCTTCATTATGAGATTCCCGCTTCTCTCCCGTTCAACTCTCCTTCTAGCCGCCGTCTGCGCCCGCTTGGGCGCCCTCGCTTTCTTCTTCGGCGGCATCAAAACCATAACATAGAATCGTGAAAGGAATACGGGAACTCGGTAGCATAGCTCTATCGCACGATCTTAGAATACAAAGAAGGTCATACTTCCTAAATGCCCTCGTAGCCTCCTCGTTTATAAGTGTGGCGCGCTACACACCCATAAACAAGACTCCACCGGACACGGCTCAGACAAACCCCTAGACCGAACCGGTCGATAGCCACATTTTCTCTGGCCACGACCCGGCCTAGGGCCGTGACGAGTACCCGATACTGGTACCGAGCACCCCTTACCTGTCATTTTACCTGTACCTCTGAGCAAGTCGTGTGAACAGTACCGTATTTTTTTTTTGAACTGAACATTAACATTAGCGGCGTCATTATAAACATAGACCAGTTAGCTTCGCTATCGTTTCATACAACAGCATTAAGATGCCAAGATACCACATATTTAACTGTACATAACGACGTACATATACGTCTACGAGCCTCTAGACATAGTACACTTATACATAGAAAGGGCCGAGCACTTGTCGTGCCCGAAAATATACACAAAAGAGTACCACACAATCGAGGCTCCGAACAACCGGAGCGCCTTTGTCATGTACGGGCCGGTAGAGCTCCTAAGGATCAAATCCGCTTGTCTTGACAATTCGCGCGGCATGAAACGCAAGCGTCCACAAGAAGGGACGTCGCACGAATAGTGTACCGAGTATGTAAGGCATGGATAGTAATATGCGAAGAACATAAATCATGTATAACGATATAAAGAATTACAAGACATGTCCGGGATAGAAACATAACTTCGTACATATAAGTGCCCTTGGCCGACGCCGTGCTTTCTTAGCTTTCCTTACTCTTATATATATATATATACATATATACATAAAAATAGAATATATTATATTGCCGGCGTCGGCGGCCGATCCATTTAACCATAAATATGCACATCCCGCGTCCGGCATCCCGCGTCCGGGGACGATATCAAGTCATGTAATGCCAACCGATCGAGTGTAGATATGCGTATATAACGCTACTCGCCATTATCTCCATTTTCCCCGTAAATATATGAAAATTCCATGTATAAATATCGGCGTCTATAGCGCCCTGGCTCTTTCATTATATACATATGCTCATATCGTATATATATATCAGCGTCTATAGCGCTCTGATTCTTTTTGTCACATACATACTTATATCATATATATATTTACCAAAGCGTCTCTATAGCGCTCGATTCATGCGTTTATCATATACATATACTTATATCATGTTCATTTATCGGCGCGTATATAGTGCTCGATTCGTTATCATTATCGTCGTAGAAGTATTCTCATTAAAGTAGTTACAACACTTATCGTTTAATAATCAAGGCACTAAAAAGAAAATCCGGGAACCGTGGGCCCACCTCGAGTCAAATGAGGTGGCGTACACAACTTACCTATAATACGTGTCATGACGTTACTTATGAAGATCTTAGGGTAATCGGGTCTCATCCTTGCAAGTTCTAGGATATGTAGACATTTCTTTCACAATTCAGGCACTTTTGGTTCAATCTTACTGAATGAATAGTAACTATTTTCAATCGCGGATTTCTAGAGTTAGGAAAGTCCCCGAGGCGCTAAATCAAGCCTATACGTCTAATACATGCCAAGAAAGGAAGGGGAAGCCTTACATACCTCGTTCCACTCCTTTTGCTATCCCAAATTCACGTCGCAATCTCGTCAAAATCTGCAAATTGGTCATGTTTACCAAAACTCTTATTAGGATTCTTAGAGTTAGAATCTTAAGGAAACGCTTGGCTACCGAAATTTCGGCAGCACTTCCTCTGTAAATATACCATCCTCAACATTCCATATAGCCAAATTTCTCATCAATCACAATCCGGGAATTCAAACCCGGCCAAACTATTAACCACAATTCCAACAACACCATACTAATCATATTGTCTTTCATGCATACAAGAACATTACACTCCATTCATATAACTTCTAAAACAAGTCTCCATTACTACAACTTCATTAAGGTTCCTAGACATTCATTAACAACATAGAGTCCACAACATAACAACAAGCAAAACGCTAAATAAAATTGACTCATTTTCTTCCATATTTCACCACCACCACACGGCCAACACCAACATGCACACTACAACCTCTCCAAATTCATTCAAATTTCATTACCAACATAGTATCCACAACAATAACAACCAAGCACTAGATAAAATAAGTAAAACATAACTTCCACACACACATGTTTATACTACACCTCACGGCCACAACCAAAATTTTCCCCTTCCATGAGTTGCATCCATTTTTAACATGCTACAACACACAAACCATCCATAGCATAAAAAGAAAGTGAATTCTTACCTTCTTCCTTAGTTCTTCAACTTGCTTGAATTTCCAACTTGCATGAACTTGTACTTTTCTTGCTCTAATGAACCCTCCACCTTGTTAAGCACCCTTTACTTGGTAGGAAATGATTTTTGAAAAATTTTTGCAAATTTTCTTGGAAATTTTCTCTATGGCCGAATGGCCTAGGGAGTTTGCTCCTCTCTCTCTTGTTCTTGCTTTCTCTTGAAAATTCTAGAGAAATTATGAAAATTTGATGACTTTCTACATAAATATATACAAGTCTTCCACCAAATTTTTCCCATATTTATAAATAGGTCCTTCCACATAAAATTATAGCTACATGATCCCTTTCTTTCCTTTCTTGAAATTTCTAGAAAATCTATCAAATAAGATGACTTATTTCTTCACATGGCCCCTTTGGAACTTTCATGAACTTTTCTGTAAAATTTCCGTTTTGCCCCTCGACTTTTCTTAATATTACCATTTTACCCCTAGCCTACCACATTATTTCCATGACCCCTTTTGCGACTTTCTCTCTTTGCCCTTAACCTTTCACAATATTTCCATACTAATAATAGTCATAAATAATTTTCAAAACCAACTTGTACATTAAAATAATTGTTGGAACCCAGTCTTGTCCTTAACTTCTCACCACTATCTCGCAATATCCGAACGTATGAAATACGGGCTATAACAGTGTTGGCCACAGAGGTGTTCGTTAATGCTATTGCAACTTGCAAGTGAAGGAGAAGGAATAATAAAACCCTCTACGAAAGGACGGGAGGGAGCCAAGAATAAGTAAAGGAAGGAAAAGAAATATGACAAAATTGAACGAGTCAGTTTTGGGTATGAATAAGATAGGTCGAGTAGGATAAACCGAAGGACGGAAGGACCGTGTCTAAAATTGAATGTATTCTACACAAATTGTGCAAGGATAGGGATGCCACCTCCAAGTATTGGTATATTAGGGACGAGACTAAGTAAGTACTTGATAAGAAGAGAAAGGATTGAAAGGACTCCCCCGAAGCGTTTATGAGGCCCCATATGATGTGTTGAACATTCAAGGACGAATGTTCTAAAGGGGGAAGGATGTTATATCCCGCATTTTGCACGTCGGAATATTTTTAAGTTGGTTGCGATGAGTTTTGGGACATTTTATTTTTTTCCGACTTTGTTGTAAGGCATAAGTCGCGTATGATTTTATTGGTATGGAATATTAAGGATTTTTGGGGCCAAAAGTGAAATTTGGAAACTTAAGTTTCATGAAATTAAAGGTCATGTGGCCATGCACATGACTAGTGGGCCATGGGCCACTTGGGTGTATAACATAAGCTTAAAGGATGAATAATTGATCATTTTCATCACATGAGCACCTTAGAAATTTTAAGAACCATGGAGAAAGAGAGAGAGACTCCATTCGGCCACACCATGGCCGAATTTGGTCCCTAAAGATTTGAGCAAGAAAAGAATATGTTCTTCTAGCTTTCCTACTAATTGAAAGGCCCTCGTTAACGTGCAGTGGTTGTTGGAACAAGAAAACCGTTCGTTGTTGCGATTCATCAACCTTAGCCGAGGGTGAAGTCAATGGAAAAGGTGAGGTTTCATCTTCCTTACATGTTTTATGGATGATTTGTGCATGTTGTGATATGTAGAAGTGAATGAAATACATGAAGGTATGATGTTGAAATTGTAGCAAGAGTTGTAGTTTGGCCGTGTGTAGGTGTGTGTTGTATGGAGTGATGAGTTAATTGTATTCAACATGTTTGTGTGTTGTTGTAATGTGTAGAAAATGAATGAAACTCATGGAATGGTGTATGTTGAGGAATGGCCGTTGTAGGGGCTGTTTGGTATGTGTAAGAAATGAATTAATGTTATCTAGTATTTTGGTTGTCGTCGTTATGAATTTTATGATGTATAATGAAGGTTAATGATCCAAGTTGAAGTTAAAAACCGTGTGGGCTGATTTGGAGTTAACGTGATTTTATTATAGTTTCTTGGATTTGTGAGGATAATGTTGTCAATGTATGAGTTGTTAGTGTAGTTGATGAATTTGGAAGGAAGAAATGTATTGTCGATTGTTTTCTTGCATTTGGAGGGGTTCGGGTGGTATGGTGGAATGGATGGTCTGATTTGAATACTTTGTGGATAGCTTGAAATGTCCTTGAATCTTGATTGAATGACCTCGAATTATTACTTGAATATGTGAGCGTTGGTATTGGCTTGATCGTATGTAATTTATTTCAATATAAATGAAATGTTGTCGAATTGTATAGAAAGGAACTATTAATGTTAGAATGCGTTTTGAATCATTTATGGATGTTGTTGGTGTGGTTGTTGGTATTGTTGTTGGATATTTAGCCGAGTTGAGTTCTCGGGGTTGATGACTTTATAGGGGAAATGCTGCCCAAATTTCTGTAGACAAAGTGATGGTTTGGAAATGAATTTTTCGACGCTTATGGCTAATGTTCGATGCCTATTGATGTTATTCTAGATCGTGAGAAGCCGAGACGTAAGTTCGGATTAGCGTGGGGAGCGGCTAAGGTATGTAAAGCTACTCTTTCTCTCTTTGGCATGTCTTAGAGTAAATAAGCTATGACACGCTTTCCGAGGTAATTCTACTCTGGTGATCCGAGCATGTCCATGATTCTTGGCTCTCTCTTGACATTCGTATTCTTAATGTAATCAAATTATGGTTCTTATGTCCTTCATATGACTATATGTTAAAAGTTGCACAAAAGTTTTGTCTTCAAAAGAATTTTGTTTTTAAATGAATCTGAAACTACGAACGTCCGTAACTTTCACAAACGAGCTCGGATCGCTTCGAAATGCTCATGTGAGGTTCCATAACGTATAACATCCCCAACCTCCATAGGAGGGCTCGGTTGGGTTGACACCTATCCGTGGGGCCCGAGACTTTACCATGATTAGACTTAAAGATCTTCAAAAAAAAGATTTATTGTGATTATCGTTAGAACCTCCGATTATGATTACCTATTTATTTAACGAGTCTGAAATGAGAATTGTTATGTTTATGATTCCTATATGAAGATATGATCCTTAAGGTTCGGTTTGATATGTGCCCGAGTGGCATTCGGAAGAAACGTGATTGGGCTATTGTCCTAATTTGTAAATAATGATTTGCTTTGATTAATTTATTAAGTTTTTGTAAATTTTTGCATTGCATATGGTTATATTGCATATGGTTATAAATATTTTGAATTGCATATAGATCCTACGATTCTGCTCGTGCACACTATTATTCCTTCCTTCGCCAAGTCCCGGGCCGGTTGTTATCGTGCGCACAATCCGAAGAATGATGAGATTCCAAAGTATGATGAGCGTCGGATATATGATATGATACGAAGTATGATGAGATTTACGATATGATATGATATGTTTTCGAAGTATGATGTGTCCGCACGCCGAGCCCCTTTTGGTCGGGTACCGTGTATATGCGATATGATGTTATGATGTGTGACGGAGATACGGAGATATTAAACTTACGAAGTATGATGAGTTGTGGCGCCCATGGCAGGAGGGGCGACCACGTTCTGTCCGTCGGGCCCTTACGGGCCGCATAGGGTATGTGATATGACAAGATGATGATATGATAATTTGATAATCTGATGATACCATGATCTGATGATATGATAATCTGATGAGGTAATATTCTGATGATATGATAAAATGATGACATGGCATGATATGATGATTCTGTTCACCGAGTCCCTCACTAGAGGGCCGGGTACGGTACATATGTACGATGACATGATAATACGATTATGATGTGATGTTATTTACCGATATATATGCATGTATGACAAATGTTTCAAAAAGGCAAGTCTTATGATTTTCTGGTCATTATACTTGTTTCTGTAATTCTTACTCCGATTATGATCCTGTTTTCTGTACTCCATGCTTTACATACTCAGTACATATTCCATACTGACCCCCTTTCTTCGGGGGCTGCGTTTCATGCCGCGCAGGTACACCCAGATGAGTTGAAGATATTAGCAGAAGATGTCCCAGCGGTTTTGGCGAGCTCCATTTTTCTCCGGAGTGCAGCCGAGTCAGAATGTTTATGTATGACAGTTTGTTCTATGTTAGAGACTTTGCAGACAGTGTCGTGGGTATAAGACGTCGGTTATGTAATCGGCTACGTAAGCCGATGTATTATTATGCATTGTATTATAAGTTTTATGTGTTACAGATTTTATTTGATTCGAGAAAAGTAAAAAGCACATTATTTTTCGAAAACTTTTGGTTATGTATTGGTGTTATGATTTGAAAGCTAGCGTGATTACGAATATTTTGTGAGTCAGCGGGTTCGCTCGGCCCTAAATAAGGGTCGGGTGCCCATCACACCCTAACAGAAATTAGGGTGTGACAGTATGTAAGGCTAACCCTTCTTTCATCAAGCATGGTTCCTTGGCCAAATATCTATTCTTCTATGAGCCTACAATATCCTCCAAATGATCCTATCTTTAAAAGCTACTAAGCTCATGATTCTCGATATGTTACAATTGTACTAAATTCCACATATGATGAGTAATCCTCTAGGGATAGTTGTAATGAACGACGCTAGTGATGATGCTAAAGATGTTTATGAGCTTTTATGTATATGTGCCTATGTATGGCTATTATGAAACCCTGAGCTTATATGGCCGGGTAGAATGTATAAATATATATATATTGCACGCGCACCACTACAGTTGGGTAAGGATAACCCTGAGCCTTGGTAGGGCCAGGTATGCATAACCCTGAGCCTTGTGTTATATCCCGTATTTTGTACGTCGGGACATTTCGAGCGAACCATGAAAAGTTAAGGACAAGACTATTCCGGGATACGAGATTGAGACTTTTGACATCCGACTTTGTTATAAGGCATAAGTTGCTTATGATTTTATTGGTATGGAATATTAAGGAAAATTCGGGGTTAAAAGTGAATTATGGAAAGTTAATTATTTTCATGAAAATAGGGGTCTTGGCCGTGTGGCACTTGGATGGTCCCCACCCATGGCTTGGCAAATTTTAATTCATCCAAGCCATGTGTGGGCCATGGTACACTTGGATTAATAACATATGTTTATATTAGATGACTTAGCAAGACAAATTAGTCATCTTTATAACTTAGAAGCTTGGAGAAAAATGGAGAAAAAGAGAGGAGAGGAGTTCGGCCAAGGGCTGGCCGAATTCATCCCATGGAAACTTGATCACAAAAATTATTTTCTTCTATGTTTTCAACTCATTGGAAGGTCCTAATTATCATGAAGTAGTTGTTGGAGCAAGCCAAGCCTTTGTTCTTGCAATTCTCAACCCTAGCCAAGTGAAGAACTAAGTGGAAAAGGTAAGGTTTAATCTTCCTTTTTATATGTTATGAATGGTTTGTGCATGTGGAAGTATGTGGAAATGGATGAAATTCATGAACTCTTGCATGTTGGTGCCTTGGCCGAGTATATGTGGTGTGTGATGGTGGCCGAATATAAGTTGTCTTGTATGGCAAGGAATGAACTAATTCTATTTAATATTTTTGGTTGTTGTTGTTATAGATTTTATGGCGAAAATGAATGTTTAATGGTCCAAGTTGAAATGGTAACCGTATGGGCTGTTTTAGAAGCTAATGTGAAGTTAATGTAGTTTCTTGAATTGATGAAAATGATGTTGTTAGCATGCAGATTGTTGATGTAAGTTATGAATTCGGAAGTGAGGGATGTGTTGTTGTTGTTGTTCTCGGGTTTGGGGATGATTTTGGGTGAGTTGGTATATTGGTTGAGTTGTTTGAAATGTTGTGTGGATTGTTAAAAGTGTTCTTGAATATTGTTTGAATGGTTTCGGATTAGTACTTGAACGTATGAGCGTTGATATTGGTTTGAATGTAAGTAGTTGAATTGAACATAATGAATGTTGTTGAACTATATAAAGAAGAGCTACTAACGTTAGAATGCGTTTTGAATTGATTATTGATGTCGCTTATATGATTGTTGGTATTGTTGTTGATGATTTGGGCCGAGTTGAATTCTCGGGGTTGTTGGATTTATAGGGGAAATGCTGCCCAAATTTCTGTAGATCAAGTGATAGCTTAGAATCGGATTCCTAAGTGCCTATGGCTAATGTTTGATATCTATTGACGTTGTTGTAGATTTTGGGAAGCCAAGACTTAAATTCGGATAAGCTTAGGACGCGGACGAGGTATGTAAAGCTAACCTTTCTTTCTTTTGGCATGTCATAGTTGTAAATAGGCTATGACATGAGTCTCGAGGTAACTCTATTCGTAAGATCCGAGCTTGACTACGATCCTTATTCACTCCTTAATGTTGGCAATTTTAACATGGTCAAATTATGGTTCTTAAGTGTTCTGTATGATTGGATTACCAATGTTGTATAAAGAATGTTGTTTTTAAAAGATTCTGTAACTACGAACGACCGTAACTCTCATAGATGAGCTCGGATCGCTTTGAAACGTTCGTGGGAGATTCTA
>NW_026714134.1:0-24748 GCF_029784015.1 Lycium ferocissimum
CTTTGTGTATATATTTGGACACAGAAAGTCGGTTACTTGTAGTTATATGTATCGTGTTTAGAGGCTCGTAGTATATGTACGAGTAGATGTTTCACAGCCTAGTTGTCTTTGTCACCGTGTAATATGTCAGTACAGTTTAATATTGCTACTCGTCTACATGTATGCTATTATCGGCGATGTTATGGAAAAAAAAAATGCCAGTGTTCATACGGCCCACTTAGTAATAAGAACAAGACATATGACAGGGGGTGCCCGGTACAAGTATCGGGTACTCGTCGCGGCCCCTAGTTGGATCGTGACATTAACATACCTGGAGGCTTATTTCTCAACTTTCCAACTTACTTCCCGTCTTGAAATTTACATACGATCGTTCGCAATCCTGTAATCTACACATAAAACAATTCACACTATTATTAGACTCATCCTTACATGTTCGTCTTAAGCCTTTAATTCGAAACCATTTAGAATCTGCCGAAATTCGGGTAGCATCTCCCCTGTATATATGCCTAGCCCGAAATCACAATACCAACAACCAACAACAACAACAACCATACCAATATCAACAACAATATCATCAAGATTCTACAAGATAAATATGCACAATTTCATCAAAAACTTTCTTCAAACCTCAATCCATACGCCAACAATACCAACGCACAATAATTATAACTCTTATTCTCGTAAATATTCCTAAATCAATATTAATAAAAAGAGATTCATACCTTAATTTTGCTATAATAGCAAAATCTTTAATGTTTACTTGAATCCAAGTCAACTCCAACACAAAAAAAAACTATAATTGCGACTATACGTTACTCGAACCTCAATTAATACTCCGTCACTTGAAAATTATGTAAAATCCTTACTTTGTGGTGTATTTTCTAGAGTATTTGGGAAGTTTATTATGGAGAAAAAGATGAATTTTTTCCCTTGTATAGTGGATTAAAGCCGGTGGGCACTGTAGTCGATGAGCGGTTTATTGCGTTGGTGACTAGACTTCATGAACTTTAATTTAGTCTTTTGCTTTGCTTCAAAACTCCTATATACTAAAAGATATTCTTCCTCAAAGTTGGGCCAAAATTGCCCCTCATATTTTTCTCCAAAATTCCAAAAACTTAATTCACTTGCTCTCCAATCCTCCCATAGCTTACTATATGAACTGAAACCCTCATAACCAAAAAAATTGGTGCACATGTTCTCGTATATCCTTGAAAGTAACTCTAGTATCCAGACTTAAAACAGCTAACACTTATAAATCTTAACGTACGAAACTACGGCGGTGTAACAATAACAACATCAACAACTATGCCAATATATATATATATATATATATACATATATATAAGCCGATGAGGCTAACAAAATAATGTACAAAATATGAGCCGACAAGGCTAAGAGGCATTTGACTAGACACAACTGCCTACTAGCCTCTAAGAAGAGTACGTACTATCAACTGCAGCTCCGAATCAAATGGAACTCCGCTATGCAGTCTCTGAACAAGCAGTCTATGGATCAAGTCTATCTCCCTGTCCACCTGCGGGCATGACGCAGCGTCCACAATAAAAAAGACGTCAGTACGAACAATGTATTGAGTATGTAAGGCATAATCAATAACATAATAGAAGCATGAAAATAATATATGATAGAACAGTCATGGGATGATAGAGCTATTTATACCTCTAACGACGTTCACCATACTGTTTTACCCTTTTTCTAATGTGAACCTTCAATTACATATGCTTACATATATAGTAGCTATCACGACCCGGAGCTGACTACCGAGCACCACTCATTATGCTAATCATCATACCCCACCTGAACACATGTACTCTTCAAAGCAATATATAAATATACATAGGCCCTCACGGCTGTAAAAATGATATACAAGAATATAAAATGTAGTCATCATGGAACATCTACTACCCACATATACGTATCTACGAGCCTCTACTAGAGTGCTAGACATATGGAAGGGACATGAACCCATCGTACCCATATATATATATATATATATACACCAATTAACATCTCAAGAATGGCACCTCCGGAACAATGGAGTGCTCCTGTAAATCTGCTGAGTAGCTTCTAAGAGTCTGGGCCACCTCCCTGTCTACCTGTGGGCATGAACACAACGTCCAAAAAGATAGGACGACAGTACGAACATTGTAATGAGTATGTAATGCACGAAAAATAATAACATGTCGAAGATATAAGGAAACATCAAGTAGTGAAACAACCTGTAACTGAATGTCACGTAAGACTGAATAATGCTTACTAGCTCACATCATAAACAACATTATGTCAAGTATGTATATATAAGCTGCTCGACCATATAGGTACGGTGTGATCATTAGTAGCCCACGTCCAGGCCTCCTGCGTCCGGGGTACGCATCTCATGCCGCGCCCACTGGTGGTGTCTGCCCATGCCCTCTAGACATGGTGTATATGTCGCCCTCCTTAGCGGTGTCTGCCTGGCCATGTAGGCACGGTGTAATCTCACTATCATATACTCATCATAAAGCATGCATAAGAACTCAAAGACAAACTATAACTCTATCGGGGTGGCGTAAGGTCGAGAACCCCTGATTCTATTATGGAGTAGCCATGATCATCATGCCTCATCTTAAAAGAACTAGCATTATAAGGTGAGTGTAACAACAATGAGCAACATCAAAGAATCATATAAGAGTCATTAGATTTATGGAAATATCATATCATGAGCTTTAGAATCTCTAGACTTATACCTATCATCATCATTATCATGTTCGTAACATATCTCTTATCTTTATCTCACGAGAAGCTCTTCATAACCATAGACTCATAGTTTCCGAAATGTAAGAAGGTTATGGAAAGATAAAGGGAATCATGTCATAGGAATCATGCCTTAGAAAAAGAAGGGACTAGCCTTACATACCTTTACGTCTCTCTAACTTGCCCACTATACGCTTCCTTCCAAGTTCGTAATTCTACATTCAAAGGAATTCGTGCTAAGATTAGATAATCGGAAACATACTTAAGCTTAGGCTAAAGCTAACAAAAATTGGACAGCATCTCCTTTGTTTCTACAACTTCCTCCATATGATATAACGACTCCCAATCATCAATAACAACATTTATAATATCATAACCCATAACTTGACAAGTTCGACATTATCAAATTCCCAAACTTCCCTCTCAAAGTCATTCATAACCATAGCTATGATATAACACCACATTCACCCTCATATAATGTTTCTCTAATATTCTTAATACCATTTACAACAAGATTGTACTCGTAATATCTCAAGAGTTATGATTCATGTCAACTATTATTCAAGAACGCCATCACTTCCACATTTAAGCTCTATATTCTACTTTCTTCCATAATCCAAGTCTTTTAACCCCTCAACATTCCAAATAACATGAAATGATCATAAAACATACCTTTGATTGTGTAGTAATGGGTTTTGGATACAAATGGTTCACTTGAAGAAAACCCTAACTTCACTTCCAAGAGATTTCTTGGCTTCTAGCAACTCTAGAGAACTTCCTTACACTTGATTTCCCTGGATTGATGATGCTGTTCTTTGATTGGCCTTGGATTATTATAGAAGAAGTGTGTGGAATATTCTAGAGAGTTGGAGAGAAGTGGAGAAGTTGGAGAAATAAGAAATTAGAAGTGAGAACATGTTTTTATACTTGAAAAATGCTCAGCCCGTCGGATGTTATACAGAGACTTATACGGTCCGTATAAGTGATCGTATTACATCATCATGGAAAACATCCTTCTTGGTGGGTTATACGGACCCTTATACGGACCATATAAAGTTATACGAACCGTATAAGTGGTCATATAACTCCACTTTTCTGAAATTATTTTCATCATTTCGTTTGATCTCCACTCCTTATGGAACTTTCTTAACATGTTCAACACTTCATTAGCAATATTAGGGGCGTTATAACTCTTCTTCAAGACATCCTTAGGTCAACCTTAGTTCGGTACTTTGCAAAACCCTTCCAAAACACGACTTATACTTAACATTCTTCAACGAACTCTCTTCTCTTGCTTCAAACGTCTTTGGAATCTTAATTAGAACCGTTAAGTACTACTTCTTACTTGCAGAAAACTCATATACTTTTCACCCTACGCTAGTCTATCTACCATACGACAACATGAAATTTTCCTAGGTGTAACAGTAGCACCATACCCGACCATAGAGGTTCAGTGTCTCACATACCTGACCATAACAAGGCTCGATGTTATACATACCTGGCCCTACCAAGGCTCAGTATTATCTGTACCCAACTGCAGTGGTGCGCGCGCGATAAATATCATACCCGGCCATATAAGCTCGGTGTTATTAATAATCATACTTTATACACACACACACACACACACACACATAGGAGTACATATGTATCCTCAACATCACCATCATCATCATTTTAATTATACCCTTCCTTAGAGAATTTGCTATCATAGGATGAGACCAATGGTATCGTGAGAATATCAAGAATCATGAGCTTTAGTGATTCTAGGAACGAAATCATCTTGGAAGACATTATGGAATTCACGTGAAGGTATGCAACAATGGGATCATGCTTTAAAGAAAGAAGGGTTAGCCTTAGATACCTCTTTATCTTCTTAACTACTTAACGTTCACCGCCAAAGCTCAAGAAATCTACATTTAAAAGGATTAATACCAAGGTTAAGTCTTAAGGACACTCTTAAATTCAAACTAGAATAATTCATGAGCTAACAAGAATTGGGCAGCATTTCCCCTATTTCCTCTACTTCTACCAAATTTCAGAACAACTCCCAACAACAATGACATTATGAACAATACTATAATCAAGAGACTCCACTCAAATTTGACATCATTCAATCCCCGAAACTCCTTTTCAAGATAATTCATAACAATATCTACAACATAACACCATATATACTTACATACAATACCTCCTCAACATCATTAATATCATCCACAACACGATTATACTCATAACATGCCAAAAATCACAATTTAAGTTAACCTATAGCTCACAATATCCTTAAATTCATGCTTGACCCCAATTTCACCTTTTTTTCCTTCAACCGAATGGTGTAACAATCAAATATCCTTAACCATATGTAAAAGATGTGAAAAATTACCTTAATCACACAAGAACAAGTCTTGGATCAACTTACTCCATCAAAGTGAAAAACCCTGACATCAACACCCAAGGAAAACTTGGGTTTCACAAGCCCTAGCAAGCTTCTCAGCACTTGGATCTCTTAATTCTCTTGGACTAGCCTAAGATTAGTTTATGGAGTTGAAGAGAGGGTTTTTGGAGAGCTCTTGGATCTGATTTGGGAAAATGAAATGTCCAAATAAAGTGAAATGAAATATATAAAGCATGACTTAAAAACCCGTCGGGCAATCCTACGCCCACTTTGACGGACCGTCAACATTCCTATGGTCCGTCAAAGTGTCCAGCCCAACATGGCTCACTGTGACCATTATACAGTGGTGCTCCACCATTTGACGCGCCGTCAAATGTTATACGGTCCGTCAAATGGTCCGTCAAAGTGCTATCTTCCAATAAGTTGCTCCTTTTGATTCGTTTGACTCCCAATCCTTATGGAACCTTCTTGGCACTTTCATAACACTTCATTAAGCATACAAGAGGCCATGTTATTAAATAAATATTAGCTCACTTATAGCAAAAACCTTTCCAAACATGACTTACATCTCAGTTCCTTCAACGAACTTAGTTTCGCATATTCATATGACTTCAAAATCCTATGGTACACACTTTAAGCTATCTAATACTTTCCTTAATCTCGTAAGGACTTCCTATTCACCTTAAGCTCACATTAGTTTACTCACAATGCAATAATCTGAAATCTCCGAGATGTAACAACTTCTCTCTAAGCCGTCTCCCATGATTCTTCCACCTAAATGAGCTAATAACTTAGATCTCTACCTTCCTCTTCAATTAAAAATAGATTCTTGTATGGATCTTGAAAATGGGTTCTTCCCAAATATAAGCTTGAAAATGGGAAAACCTCTTAACGTTAATATAGAAGAAAGCTAGAGGTGGGTTAAGACCCCCAAACCTCCCTATTAATCCAAAGCTCTTATGAAGGATTCAAGTGAAAATCTTTAATCTCGCGTAAGATGGTTTTCTCCAAACTATATCACACAAATTTTGATGTAGCGATCGATTTGAAGGAATCAATAAATGTTCGTGGCACCCGCTCGGCCATGAGGTAGGTTACGGCTTTCCTTTCGATAGACTCTGGTTAGTTTTTCGTATTGTTGTGTAGAAGAAACGGAGAATGCATGTATAGGAAATCGGAGATCTGGGATGGAACTTTAGGATGGTATTGTTGTGTGTGACTTGTTTGTTCGGGCTTGTGGCCTGTAGACTCCTTAGGTATTGATGTGGCCTTGTTGATTATTGGTGGATTTATGTGACTTGGGTGTAGCGGACGGAATCTAATTATGCCTATCGATGAAATTATTTGTAGTGAATCTAAATGCTAGATGGGAATATAAAATGTATCATGGTAGTGAATGATGTCCTAGTTAAATGGTGACGAATGACTCCAGTGCAGGGTGAGATTCTTATCCTAACAAATATGTTGATTTAGGGAAATGGTAATACCGTATGCCAATGATTGACTTGATGTGTGTTGGGACTAGCCACCCCGTTATGTGTGGTTAATTGTTAAAATGTGTTGTCTTGACGCTATGTGCAGTTGGGAGATATCGAGTTCTGTTGTTGTCCTGATTTGAATAGAATTGACATACCGTTGTTGGTATTGTGCTCAATATATATTGGCGTACCCACCGTTGGTACTTGAGTTATAGATATATGTTGGCGTACCCACTGTTGGTACTTGACTTGATATATGTTGGCATACCCACTGTTGGTATTGTGATGTGATGCGTTGTTAGCATACCCAGTTGAGGTACTTGTGATATTGAACTTGATTGTTGATGATTGACATAAGCATTGCACGCATTTCTCATATTTATCATGCATGACCGATATCTGATGATGATCCGGTATCGTGGATTGAGCGAAACTGATATTTGATAAACTCTTTTACTTGAGTGATTATAAAAAAGCCGATGTTCGAAGATCTATTCCAGAATCGTTGATTTTATGAAACGGATATTTGATGAACTTTTTTACTTGAGTGATTGTGAGAAGGCCGATGTCCGAGGTTCAATTTCGGAATCGTTGATTTATGAAACTGATATTTGACAAACTCTTTTGAGTGACTGTGAGGAGGCCTTGTCCGATGATTATATTCTAACATCGTTGTTGCATGGCCAATTCCGATGTTACCCCGAAATAGTTGTTAGTGCATAGACTCCACGGGTCCCCCAGGGTGATACCTGTTATATCCCGCATTTTTGTACGTTGGGACAATCCGGTTTAGCTATGATAAGCTAGAGACAAAACCATTCCGGGACGCAAAGTCGGGACTTTTGACCTTCGATTTTATTTTAAGTCATAAGTTGTTCATGAATTTGTTGGTATGGAACAATTAGGAAAATTTGGGACCAAAATTGTAGTATTGGAAAGTTGAAAATCATGCAAAAATTGGCCCTTGGCCGTGTGGCTTGTTGGATGGTCCCACACATTTTGTGTCCAATTTTAATTGCTCCAACACATATGTGTGGGCCATAGACACTTGTGTGAATCGTGTGGGAGCTTAAAAGATGACTTCTAAGTCATCTTTATTCATTTCAACACTTAGAAAAAAAAAGAGCAAGAAGTTGAAGACAAGGGAGGCTCTCGGCCAAGACCCTCAAAAACCAACTCCAATTCAAGCCATTCCAAAAATATTTTGTTGATGCAAATCCACTAATTTGAGGTCCCTAAGTAACGTGGAAGTGTTGTTCGGGTCATCCAACCATTCGTTGTGTCAATTGCAAACCCTAGGCAAATTGTGAAGCTGAAGAAGAAAGGTGAGATTTAATTATGTTTCATGTGTTATAAAGGTTGTATGCATGTTGTAGTATGATAAAATGGATGAAAATCATGAAATATGGCATGTTGGAGTGAAGGTTGTGTGTAGTGCATAGCCGTGTGAGGTGTGTGTGTGTTGTGTTGTATGAAGTAATGAATTGAAGTCTAGTTAGCATGTTGTGATCATTGTAGGGTGAAAAAATGAATGAGAATCATAAATACGAATATATGTAGTGTATGGCCGAATATGGGTCATATTGTATGACAATGAATGGCTCAATTCTAATTAGTGTTTCAAATGTGGTCGTTATGAATTCTATGTTGGAAATGAGAGTTTAATGACTCAAGATTGATGTTGTAATTGTGTGGGCTGATTTGGAGAATCATGTGTATTTAATGTAATTTTTGTATTTAAGAGAATGACATTGTTAGAATGTGGATTGTTGGTGCAAATCATGATTTGGAAGTGAGGGATGAGTTATGGATGTGTTCTCGGGTTGGGGATCAAGTTTTCGGGTGAGTGGGAGTATTATTTGGAATGTTTGAAATGTTGTATGAATTGTTTAAGATGTTCTTGAATGTTGTTGGTATGGGTTCGGGTTAGTTTTGGAATGTATGAGCGTTGATGTTGGCTTGAACGTAAGCCGTTGAATTGAATATATTGAAAGTTGTTGAATGATGTAAAAGAGAGTTACTAATGTTATATTGCCTTTCGGATTGATTATTAATGTTGCTAGGTTGGTTGTTGATGTTGTTGTTGTTGATTTGGCCGAGTTAAATTCTCGGGGTTGGTCTATTTACAGGGAAAATGCTACCCAAATTTCTGTAGAATTAAGGGCTAGTTTGGAATTAAATGCCCAAATGTCTATAGCTAATGTTTGGCATATTATGACTTATTTGTAGACCTGGGGCAGCCCAAGACGTAGGTTGGAATTAGCTTGAGTTTGGATTTGCGTTGAGAGCGATCGAGGTATGTAAAGCGCAAACCTTCCTTCTTTTGGCATGCCTTAGTTGTAAATAGGCTATGATACGAGCCTCGAGGAAATTCTACTCTTGTGATCCGACCATGTCAGTGATTATTATTTGTTTCTTGGTCTTCGTATGCATGATATGGTGAAATATTGGCCCCTATGTCGTTTGTATGACTAAGTTTCAAAAGTTGCATAAAAAGTTTGGTTTTTAAAAGAGTTTTGTTCCTAAATGATTCCGAAAACTACGAAAGTCCGTAACTTTCACAGACAGAATCGGATCGCTTCGATATGCTCAAAAATGATTCCATGACGTATGATGACTATGTTTTCCATAGGCGGGCCCGGCTCGGGTCGACACCCGTTCGTGGGTCCCGCGACTCTCCTTTATGTACTTCTGACGACTTTTGAAAGAATATGATATGATTATGATCCCGATTTCAAGTACGATCAGTTTACTTACCTTTTGAGTTTATGATAATGATCTTATGCACATGATGTTGATACTTAACTATGGTTTCTGAAGTTCGGGTTAATATGTTCCCGAGTGGTATTCGAAAGAAAATTCGATTTGACTATTGTCTTGGTTTTGGAAATAATAGTTCGCTTCGGCTATTTTTATTAAGTCTGTAATGACGACTATGTTCTTGATTTCCACAAGCTATGTCATATGATCTTGACACGTACCTACAATATCTAAAGTGATACTTGATATGTTCTCGAATGATTTTCGGAAGGAACTTGACTTGACTATTATTTAGCTTTTAAATGAGATTTCGTCTGATTATGCTGTTGAGTCTGTGATGATGATTTGTGTATATGGTTTCTCACTACTCTGCTTGTGCGAGCTATTATGATCTCTTTCATTATGTCCCGGGCCAGGGCATGTATTCGTGCACGATTGTACAGTATGATTCACCGCGCCCCTCACTAGAGGGCCGGGGCATGTTATATGATATGATAATGATATGATGATATGGGGAGGTGGCCAGGATGGCATATGAGGACTTCATTCACCGCGTCCCTCACTAGAGGGCCGGGGCACGTTATACGTATATGATATGATGATTTTACTTACCGGGTCCCTCATTAAAGGGTCGGGGCACGTTATATGTATATGTATACGATGGTTTTACCTACCGCGCCCCTCGCTTCGAGGGGCGGGGCACGTTATATTTATACTTGTGTACGAGATGATTTTCGACCCGTTTCTCGGTCCTATGATGGTGAATATGAAATGGATACGTATGATTTATGTTTCAAAGGCAAGTGTTATGATTTTACGGTTATTGTGCTACTTTTTGCCTCCTCGTTTCGGTACGCTTTGTTTACGATATTCCATGCTTTACATGCTCGGTACATATTTCGTACCGACCCCCTTTCTTCGGGCCGCGTTTCGTGCCCGCAGTACGATTTTGGTGATCCACGGCGTAGGATTTCCATTCTCGTTCGTCGCAGTGCTCCTTTGTTTGCGAGCCTACATTTTGGTATACGCTCGTCCGTTGCATATGTATATATTGTTCGGTACGGCGGGGCCCGTCTCGCCATATGATTACGTTTATACGTTTGAGGTCTGTAGACGTGTATGTGGGTTATGCCTATTCCGTACAGTTGTGTTTGTATGCTATACGTTCTGGGCGATCCCATTCGCCGTGGCAGCCTCGTCGGCTTGCATTTGTATATGCTTTGGGCCGTTGCGCCATTTGATAGCCTTGTCGGCTTCTGATATATATATATGGTTGTGTGTGAGATGTGTTTGAGACAGTTTGATATAATCTGAGACAGCGTTTGATACTTGTGTCTGTATAAGCTATCTGTGTATGATTCGGACTAATGATTGTGTTTGGGTGCCCAGCTCGGGCACTAGTCACGGCCTACGGGGTTGGGTCGTGACAATACCGGTGAGACTCCCCCTGTGAGCAATTAGCCAGAGTCTCGTCTGTCTGTTGGGTAAAGATCCGGGATGGGTAGCACTTAGACTTCACGAGTCACGCTGGGTTGTGCTATCGAGACGTCGATATTTCTGTCCGAAGTACATGTGTACACCTCATTTGCATGGCATGACATCGCATTCATACCATTGTTGCACCGCATCGCAGTATGACTTGATTGAGTTGTTATGATGATTGGATAGTGATGATTCTGTTGTGATGATTGGATAGTGATGATTCTGTTATAGTGATTGGATTGGATCATATATACTCAGGCTATCCTAGTTGGGTTAGATGCTATACATAGGCAATGACGAACATTTGGACTCTATGATTGTGAACTATATTATTGATTTGTGCTATGTTAATTTAACCTAAAACTGGAAGTAAATTGTTTAAGCGAGGTAGGATAAAAAGGTGTCGTAACAATGAGCTCGCTACTAAAACACAAGCGAGCGACTTGGGAATTGTAAAGATGTTGAGAACCTGTATAGGCATTGGCCAACTTATAATTCACTGAAGAGTAGTTGTGACTTAAGTTATAGTGACGATTGTGATGTACTGCTTTGGGATATGTGATTTGATTTAGTGATTATCATCACTATTTGTAAATTCCTTACCAATATGTATTACTAACCATTGTCGGCCTATGATACTTACTTAGTACGCATGTTTTGTACTAATATTGCATTTGCTACACCCTTTTTGGGGTGTAGATTGTTTCAGGTATTTGTTGATGTGAAGAGGAACTCACGGTGCCTATTAGGAATGCCTCCTCCCATTTCATTCGGGACGGAAGATGCGTCGTAGAATGTAATGGTAATCTGAGTCAATAGTCGCTCTTGTACTAGTCTAGACCAGGTCTTGGGAAGTCATGTCGAGTCTGTAAATTGGTGTTGTTGTAGCATATAAACTTGGTTTATTGAATATTTATAAATGGAATTCCGCTGTATTTCTTAATTATCAAATGCTTTTAAATGGAATGTCATGTGATTAAAACATTTTAAAAATGAGAGGGTTCGCCTACCAAGGTGGGAAGGTAGGTGCCAGCACGAGCCCAAATTTAGGTCGTGACACGAGGTCACTTTAGTTGAAGAAGTTGTTTTGTGTGACACCTTTCTTTATTACCTATGATGATCTTTGGAGGGGTCAACTTCTTGGTGCCTCATATGTGGAGTCTTTTTTCACATTGATTATTGATGAGTGGTTATACCACAAGTTTATGCATCCTTGGCATGTTGGTCGATTTGTTTGTGCTAACATTAACCCTCGTGCTTTGAGGATCTTGCTTGTTGTTGTTGTCACGACCCGACTAGGGCCATGACGGGCACCCGAGGCTAACCACCGAGCACCACTCATTTTATTACTCATCTGCTTTCATTCATATTTCTTATGTTCATATTCATAGAAAACTATTTTCATTTGAAACATGTTCACTTAATATACATGAGCCCTTCGGCTATCAAAATAATACATATATGTATATATATATATATATATATATATATATATACAATGAGAAGAAACTTGTGAGACCATACAACCCATAACTACGCATCTACGAGCCTCTACTAGAGTACTAGACATAGGGACGGGACGGGACGGGACCCCGTCATGCCCAAAACATGAATATATACATCAAAAGAATAAGTCAATGGCACCTCCGGAATAATGAGGTGCTATCAAATCAGCTAATAGCTCCTGCGAGTCTGGACCACCTCCCTGTCTACCGTGGGCATGAACACGGCGTCAAAGGAAACGAACATCGGTACGAACATTGTCTTGAGTATGTAAGGCATCACTTGATAATAATACATCAATGAAATAGGGAAGCATCAAATGAGGAGCAATCAGAATCGTATCGTCAATCATAAAAGAAATAATGCATGCTGGCTTACTTCGTAATCATCATCATATCATGTATGCATATATGTATAAGCTGCCCGACCATATAGGTACGGTGTGATAATCATTACATTAGCCTGCGTCCAGACCTCCCGCGTCTGGGGTACCACCTCATGCCGCCCACTAGTGGTGTCTGCCCATGTCATCCAGACATGGTGTATATGCTGCCCGCCTTAGCGGTGACTGCCCGGCCATATAGGAGCGGTGTAATATCATCATCATATACTCGTCATAATGCATGCATAGAAACTCAAAGACAACTGTACTTTATCGGGGTGACATAAGGTCCTGAACCCCCGATTCCATCATGGAGCATTCATAAGCATTCTGCCTCACCTTGAAGGAATTAGCATATAAGGTGAGTGTATCTAATAAATAACACCAATATCATGGACTCTAGAATCTTTAGACTTAAGCTTATCATCATCATTATGGTACTCATAGTGTATCTCTTACCTCATATGGCTATTCAGGAACAAGGACTCTTAGTTTTTCGAAATATAGGAAATTCTTGAAGAAAGAGGAAAATCATGCCATAAGATTCATGCCTTAGAAAGAAAGGACTAACCTCACATACCTTTTCCTTTAGCTATTCTGTCACTTGATCGTTCTCCTTTAATGCTCACGTCTTTACCTTCAAGAGGGTTCGTATCGACATTAGCTAAACAATTATAAGAACGTGCTTACTAAAGCTAGAGAAAATTGGGCAGCATTTCCTTTGTTTATACGACTTCCTCCATATTCCATATCAACTCCCAAACATTCATAACAACAATCACAATATCATAAACAACAATCATCATTCATTTGCATTATCGACGTTTCATAATTTCACTTCAAATTCTCCATAATCATGGTCATAGCTCACTATTACATTTTCTCACATATAATGCTTATCCCATGTTCTAAATGTCATTCATAACATATTTATAATCACAAAATATCAATATCCACAATTCAATCCAAGCTTCTTTTAAAAAATGACACTATTCTTGCATTCATGACCCATTTCCTATTTCCTTCTACAATCCAAGTGTTTCAACTTATCAATACCTGAAATATCATGAAAATACCATGAAACTTACCTTAGATAGTGTAGGAACAAGCCTTGAGTGGCAATACTCTTCTTGCACCAAAACCCTAATTCACTTCCAATGGGATTTCTTGACTTAGATGAACTTTAATGGGTTTCACACTCTTGATTTTGTTGGTTTGATGAAGTTGATCATCAATTTCCTTTGAATTCTTGTGGATGAAGAGTGAAGAATATTCTAGAGGGTTCTTGACTTGTGGAGTGAAAATGAAATGAATTAAAATGAACTTGGGTCCCTTATGTCACGACCCAACCCCGTAGGCCGTGACTAGTGCCCGAGCTGGACACTCATATATACCTGTTAACTATGATCAGCTCACAATTAGCATAATAAGGAACTTATATATAAAAAGGCAAGACGTCGTCTCAAAATTGTCGCATATATAGACACATCATAGCAACCTGTCTCCTGAGGAGTTACAACTTCAACTGAGATGATATTACACATAAGCGGCAAGGCCGTCATAATATAAGGGAACGTCCGACCATATACGAGCCAACAAGGCTACCATAACACACGGCTTCCAAAATATATATATATATATATATATATATATATATATATATATATATATATATATATATATATATATACGCAAGCCGACAAGGCTTCCACTACACACAACATCCCAAAACACATATACATACGCAAGCCGACAAGGCTACCACTACGAATGGGAACGCCCCCAAAGCATAAGTCATACGAATTTAAGCGAATGTAAGTAACTATATACAACCCACACATATGTCTACAGACCTCTAAGAGTGACAACAGTAACATATGACGGGACAGGGCCCCGCCGTACCCCTGGCTAAGCATATATATACAACAAAAGGATCTGTACCAAAAATATAGGCTCCGAAATAAGGGAGCACTCCAAGATAGCAGAATAGATATCCTAAGCTGGCGGATCACCAAAACGAGCGTACGTACTGCGGGCATGAAACGCGGCCCCGAAGAAAGGGGTCGGCACGAATTATGTGCGAGTATATAAAGCATGAAATACGAACAGGACTATACCGAAATAAAAGTACGGAAAACAAGTACAATAACGAATACCAAGATGCTTGCTTTTGAAACACAAATCGTGCATGTCAATATCATATATCATATCCGGCCCATTATAGGACTCGGTGAACATGGTCGCCACCCCGTCTTTGGCGCCATAACACAGCATACTCCAGAACACAGCATAACTCCGTATCACGGCATAACTCCGTATCACAGCATAACTCCGTATCACAGCATAGCTCCGTATCACAGCATAACACCATAACACAGCATAACACCATAACACAACATAACACCATAACACAGCATAACACCATAATATATATATATATACCGTACCCGGCCCTCTAGTGAGGGACTCGGTGAAAGATGTAATAACAGTATGCACGAGCAGAGTAGTGAGTAACCATATGCATATAAATCATCTTTTGAGACTCAATAGATAAGTAGACTAACCAACGCTCGAGTATCAGGATGATAGCCATATTAAGTTCTCTCTAAATGTCATTACAAACTATATTAAGGAAAGTCTCAGGGGTCATAGTCATGTATCAAACCAATACGAGACAGCTTATGAAAGTTAAGGACGTTATTCATTATAGAATCCCTTAAGAATAGGAACTCTTTATGCATCATTTACTATCCAATCATATGAAAGACTCGAGGGCAATAGCTCGACTACATTAAGAATTTTAATACCAAGAAGTGAATAAGAGTCATAAATCATACTCGGAACTTATGAATAGAGTTACCCCAAAGCTCATATCTTATCTTACTTACATCTAGGACATGCCAAAAGAAAGAAGGGATAGGCTTTACATACCTTATCCACTCCAAGCTAACCATAAATTAGATCCCGGGCTTCCCAATCTACAACAACATTATTGATATCAAGTATTAACTATAGCGCGCTCAAAATCCAAAGCCTAAGCTAGCACGTTACTTAACAAAATTCGGGCAGCATTTCCCCTGAAAACTTAATAATCCTCGAGATTCCAATTCAGCCAAAACATCAATCAAAATACCAAAAACAACAATACCAACAACCTCATATCAAACGAGAATTAAATCCATTCTTAAATCACTTCCAAAACAGCCTAATATACATTCCTATACCGATGCTCGTATATACTTCTTTATTTTCGTATATACATAGTATAACAACAAACACAACGACAACAACTACAGCCAATCCCATGATATTCCAGCCCACAAAACAATTCATAACAACCACCAAACAGCCCATATGATAATAACAATAATTTATCCGATTTCCCGCAATTAATTTCGTAGTTCCCATGTCACAATTTAGCTATACCGGGATGAATTTAAATATATCTAGTAGAGGAGAATTATTACCTCATATGCCAAGAAATAATCTTCTTCCACCTTACTTCACTTTGAAGAAAGCCCGGATTCAATAACATGGTAAGACGGAACAACGAGATTAAAGCGATGAACAAAACCCACATGTTGTTCTTGATAAAAATTACCCTCCGCTTCCTTGTGATTTGGAACCCATGTTTCTATTTGGCTTTAAATTAAAAGAGGCTGCTATGTACGTTTTTTGCTAAGTTCCTAAGATTAAGAGCCCGTTTGGATTGGCTTATAAGTTGGCTTATAAGCTGTTTTCAGCTTTTTTGAGTGTTTGGCTGGCCAACTTAAAGTCATTTTGTGCTTAAAATAAGCTCAAAAAAATAATTGGACCCATTTAACTTAGTTTATCTAAAGCAGCTTATAAGCTGAAAATAGCTTATAAGCCAAAAAAAATAAGTTGGACTACCCCAACTTATTTTTTTCAGCTTATAAGCTACAAACAGCTTTAAGCTATAAGCCAATCCAAACGGGCTCTAAAATGTGCCCAAAATGAAAGTGAAGAGGCAGCAGCCGTTCCATACACTACATGCCAATTGAAAGACTTAAAATGAATTTTTTTTCTTACCATTACACATGTCAACAATGCACCTTAGGTGCTATGACTCATCAATGACCACTTAATGCCACCTTTGGCTTATTAAGTGCCACATGGCTGCCCACTAAAGGCCCTCCTCCACTTAATTCTAATTAACACTTTAATTAATTCCGTACTCTCCAACTTTATCCCAGCATTTAATTAATTACTCACATAATTAATTTGTTGATCTCAGTTCACTCAATATTGATCACTTCTAACACTTCATATACTCATTATTATAATCACGTGATATACCATAGTCCATGGCCTCATTTGCTACACATAAAATATTATTTTCAATCATCGTCGTCACACTTTTTCGTCTTAAATAATTTTGGGACTTCATTCCTTGTGCACACCGAGTTCTTGATTTTTATCCTTGGATATGATCGAATTCTCCGGGCTCGGGTAAATTTGCTCATGATGGAAGATTAAATTTTCTAGTCCAAAAATACGGGATATTATAGCTTGGACCGTATTCCATTCAAATAAATTTCGAATCTCGACGAAACTTATTTTCTTCGATTGGTTTAACTTCAAATCTTTACAGTAGATGTGTACCATCACTTTAACCACCTATAAGCTTGGGCGATAACCTCGCGTCCGTTACTAATATCATTTAACTCGCACGCTTTCCGACGTACGAAAATACGGGATGTAACACCTTATATCAACATTTAAATCTGTCCCGACCATATTCTACGGACCAACATACGGTCCGTACAAATTATACTGACCGTATGTCTAGCCGTAGATTTGTTCCAGAGGGGTATGCCATTCTGGGCTGATTATACGGCCAGACATACGGCCAGTATAATTTATACAGCCAGTATGTTGGGCCGTATAAAGCCCAGTGGTTCCGAAATCATTCTCGTTAACTCGTTTGATCTCCAATCCTTATGGAACCTTCTTGACACTTGTTTAACACCTCAATACCACTCTAAGGGACGTTATAACTCTTCCTTAAAGCATCATGAAACTCTCATTAATTCGATGCTCGTAAATCTTGCCTGACACACAACATATAACTTGCTTTCCTTAACAACTTTCTTCCCTTATCTTAAATGTCTTTGAAATCTTGTTTAGAATCATCAAATGCTATTTCTTACTTATCAAAAAATCGTATACGTTGTACCCTTCGTTAGTCTACTCACTGTACGTTATCGGGAAATTTGCCGAGGTGTAACATTCTTCCCCCCTTTTGGAACATTCGTCCTCGAATGTTAAGTCATCGGGGATTCTATAAAAATTTTGCCAGAGTTTCCATTGTAATATGGCACTACCATCCTATCACAACAGCCCACAATAACATGCGTCACAGGGCCACAACACAATAGCAATAGAAATTGGCCACACACGACCCATATGCATAAAAGAAAAACATACATACCTTATAATCTCAATGTCTCGTCATGGATCTCTTCCGGGGGATAAAATAAGTGCGGATATGTGGACTTCATCTTCTATTCTGCCTCCCAATTCATTTCTTCTCGGTTGTTATTTCGCCATAAGACTTTAACTGAGGCCACTTCCTTATTTCGAAGTCTCCGTACTTGCCTGTCTAATATGGCAATGGGCACTTCGTCATAAAATAACTTTTCTGTCACCTGTACATCATCCATTGGAACAATCCTCATAGGATCTCTAACACACTTGCGGAGTATTGAGACATGGAAAACTGGATGGACCGATTCAAGTTCTAAAGGCAAGTCCAATTCATAAGCTACTTGACCCACCTTGCGGATAATCTTATAGGGTCCAATGTATCGAGGACTTAGCTTTCCTTTCTTACCAAATCTCATCACACCTTTCATTGGCGACACCTTCAAAAATACCCAATCATCAACTTGAAATTCTAAATCTCGCCGGTGGTTGTCCGCATAAGATTTTTGGCGACTTTGGGCTGTTAACAATCGATCTCGAATCACCTTGACTTTTTCCATTGCTTGTTGGATCAACTCAGGGCCTATTAGCTGTACTTCTCCTACTTCAAACCATCCAATTGGAGACCTGCACTTCCTTCCATATAAAGCTTCATACTGAGCCATTTGAATCCGGAATGGTAGGTATTATTATATGCAAACTCAATAAGGGGTAAGTGGTCATCCCAACTACCACCAAAATCTAGAACACATGCTCTTAGCATATCCTCCAAAGGTCCGAATGGTACGTTCGCCCGCCCATCACCGCGGATGAAATCTTTGTCTTGGAGGCTTTACTTGAGTACCTAAACCTTCTTGGAAAGATTTCCAGAACTTGGCTGTAAATTGTGCTCCTCTGTCTGTAATAATGGATATCGAAACTCCATGAAGTCTCACAATCTCCTTGATATACAACCTCACATAATCTCCTGCTGAGTATGTGGCTCTAACTGGAAGAAAATAAGCTGCTTTCGTAAGTCTGTCCACGATCACCCATATGGAATCACACTTGCCTCGGGAATGAGGTAATCCCACAATAAAATCCATATTGATTACTTCCCATTTCCAAGTAGGAATTTCCATTGCTTGCAATAATCCTCCTGGTTTTTGATGTTCGATCTTTACTTGTTGGCAATTTGGACATTGAGCTACAAATTCTGCTATGTCTCTCTTCATGCCATCCCACCAATATATCAGCCCGAGATCATGATACATATTTGTCGCTCCTGGATGAATAGAATATCGAGAATAATGAGCTTCTTCTAGGATTCGACGACGCAATTCTGTAACATTCGGAACACATAGCCTGCCTCGGTATCTAAGAATTCCATCCATAGAAATTTCAAATGGAGACTTCTCTTTTTCATGAAATGTATCTCTATAATGGCTCAACTGAGGATCTTCATACTGCCGCTCTTTTATTTCCATGTTCAAGGACGAAACTGTGGGATTATTAACACTAACTCCTGCACCACCTGAATCAATTAGACGTATTCCAAGATTAGCTAGTTGGTGGAGCTCATGAATTAATTCTTTCTTCTCAGGAGGAACTTCACATAGGCTGCCCATTAATCAGCGGCTAAGATCATTAGCTACTACATTTGCCTTTCCGAGGTGGTATAAGATATTCACATCATAATCTTTCAATAATTCTAACCACCGCCTTTGCCGCAGATTCAACTCCTTTTGTTTGAAAATGTATTGGAGACTCTTGTGATCTATATAGATATCAATACGCACACCATACAAGTAATGTCTCCACATCTTTAATGCGTGAATAATCGGTACAATTCGAGATCATGAGTTGGGTAGCTCTTTTCATGTTTCCGCAGCTGTCTCGAAGCATAAGCAATGACTTTACCGTGCTGCATCAATACGCATCCTAACCCAACACCAGAAGTATCACAGTACACACAACTACGCATCTACGAGCCTCGACTAGAGTACTAGACATAGGGAAGAGGGACAGGACCCCGTCATGCCCAAAACATAAATATATACATCAAAAGAATAAGTCAATGGCACCTCCAGAATAATGGGGTGCTCTCAAATCAGCTAATAGCTCCTACGAGTCTGGATCACCTCCCTGTCTACCTGTGGGCATGAACACAGCGTCCAAAGGAAATGAACGTCAGTACGAACATTGTACTGAGTATGTAAGGCATCAACAATAATAATACATCAATGAAATAGGGAAGCATCAAATGAGGAGCAATCAGAATCGATCGTCAATCATAAAAGAAATAATGCGCCGGCTTACTTCATAATCATCATCATATCATGTATGCATATATGTATAAGCTACCCGACCATATAGGTACGGTGTGATAATCATTAGCATTAGCCTGCGCCCAGGCCTCTCACGTCTGGGGTACCATCTCATGCCGCCCACTAGTGGTGTCTACCCATGCCATCTAGACATGGTGTATACGCTGCCCGCCTTAGCGGTGACTGCCCGGCCATATAGGCGCGATGTAATATCATCATCATATACTCATCATAATGCATGCATAGAAACTCAAAGACAACTGTTCTTTATCGGGGTGACATAAGGTCGTGAACCCCCGATTCCATTATGGAGCATTCATAAGCATTCTGCCTCGCCTTGAAGGAATTAGCATATAAGGTGAGTGTATATAATAAATAACATCAATATCATGGGCTCTATAATCTTTAGACTTAAGCTTATCATCATCATTATCATACTCATAGTGTATCTCTTATCTCATATGGCTATTCAGGAACAAGGACTCTTAGTTTTCCGGAATATAGGAAATTCTTGAAGAAAGAGGAAAATCATGCCATAAGATTCATGCCTTAGAAAGAAAGGACTAGCCTCACATACCTTTTCCTTTAGCTATTCTATCACTTGATCGTTCTCCTTTAATGCTCACGTCTTTACCTTCAAGGGTTCGTATCGACATTAGCTAAACAATTATAAGAACGTGCTTACTAAAGCTAGAGAAAATTGGGCAGCATTTCCTTTGTTTATACGACTTCCTCCATATTCCATATCAACTCCCAAACATTCATAACAACAATCACAATATCATAAACAACAATCATCATTCATTTGCATTATCGACGTTTCATAATTTCACTTCAAATTCTCCATAATCATGGTCATAGTTCACTATTACGTTTTCTCACATATAATGCTTATCCCATGTTCTAAATGTCATTCATAACATATTTATAATCACAACATATCAATATCCACAATTCAATCCAAGCTTCTTTTCAAAAATGACACTATTCTTGCATTCATGACCCATTTTCTATTTCCTTCTACAATCCAAGTGTTTCAACTTATCAATACCTCAAAAATCATGAAAATACCATGAAACGTACCTTAGATAGTGTTGGAATAAGCCTTGAGTGGCAATACTCTTCTTTCACCAAAACCCTAATTCACTTCCAATGAGATTTCTTGACTTAGATGAACTTTAATGGGTTTCACACTCTTGATTTTGTTGATTTGATGAAGTTGATCATCAATTTCCTTTGAATTCTTGTGGATGAAGAGTGGAGAATATTCTAGAGGGTTCTTGACTTGTGGAGTGAAAATGAAATGAATTAAAATGAACTTGGGTCCCTTATGTCAACATTTAAATTTGTCCCGACCATATTCTACGGACCAACATACGGTCCGTACAAATTATACTGACCGTATGTCTGGCCGTAGATTTGGTCTAGAGGGGTATGCCATTCCGGGCTGATTATACAGCCAGACATACGGCCAGTATAATTTATACGGCCAGTATGTTGGGCCGTATAATGCTTAGTGGTTCCGAAATCATTCTCGTTGACTCGTTTGATCTTCAATCCTTATGGAACCTTCTTGACACTTGTTTAACACCTCAATACCACTCTAAGGGATGTTATAACTCTTCCTCAAAGCATCATGAAACTCTTATTAATTCGATGCTCGTAAATCTTGCCCGACACACAACATATAACTTGCTTTCCTTAACAACTTTCTTCCCTTATCTTAAATGTCTTTGAAATCACGTTTAGAATCATCAAATGCTATTTTTTACTTATCAAAACATCGTATACTACATACCCTTCGTTAGTCTACTCACTGTACGTTATCGAAAATTTTTTCGAGGTGTAACAGTTGTCTTCCCTTGGTTTTTACTAGGTTCAAATTCGAGGATGAATCCTTTAAAGAAGGGGAGGATGATATGATTTTCATTGGCTCGAGTGCATTTATAGAGCCTATGATTCATGGTGGAGCTCAACTTAGAGTCTATGATCTTCATTGGAGCTTATTCACTACATTTGAAGCGTTTCAAAGGGCCTTAAGTGTGTATATCGACACTACACACTTGATGATGATCATTGATGAGAGCTAAGTCTCTGCGAGCTTCATAGAGGTGGAATCCTACAAGGTTTGGAAGATTGCTTGGTTGGGAGATTTATAGCTCGAGGTGGCTATTTGCGCAAGGGGCTATTTATGCAAGTGGCTACTTGGTGCAAGAAAGGTTATGCTTGCAAGAAGGCCATGCATGCATGGTTGATTAGAGGGTGATCTATTCAAGGAGAGACGTGTTTGGTCATTGAAGGCCAAGCCTTGAATTGAAGACTACACTAAAAAGACTAGCCAAACAAGGCCCTTACTTCATTAAGGGTAGCATTATAATTGCCTATTAGTCTTCTTTGCTTAGCTTGTCTTTCATTTGATTAGATTAGATTATGATGAATTGAGAGTACTCCTTTGGAGAGATAGATTATTTAGCTAGGATTAGCTTTAGATTAGTAATAGTTAATGGTGGAGTCCATTGTTGGTTTTAAACTGATTTCCATTGATTTCATGAAGGGTTGTTCATTTGTGGATTCAATTGAATTTCCCTTGCCTTGATTTCAAATAGTATAGGTTCTTTGAATTGAATCAAATTGAGAGGGTCTAGGTTTTCATATACTTAGGTTTGCTCATAGGTTCATTATTCATTGGGTCTTGCTTTTATCCCTATTTCTCATCCTCTTTTCTTCAATTCTCATCCCAATTTCTTTTTATCTTTTAATTCCGTGTTTTAGTGTTGAATTGATGTTTTTCCCCAATTCAAATCGTATCATACCTAGTGTACGCCTCATTATTTGCATAGTCATTTTGGGATAGTTGGCTCTTAATGTTATGGAAATTGGAGATTCATTATGATTACTGTCTGGATCACTTGTTGATGATATGGGTGCGCTGCGTGTGGCACAACTTGAACTTTATAGTATTCACTATTGTACTTGCATCGTTCCATGTTCATTTCATATTTGATGCGCTATGTTTGACACAACTTGAACTTGATAGTATTCATTGTTGTACTTGCATCATTTCATGTTCATTTTATATTTGATGTAAAAGTGTGTGGCACAACTGAACTTGATATTATTCATTGTTTTGTACTTGCGTGCATCGCTCCATATTCATTTCATATCATTTTATTATGTCAGATGTTCAGCACTATTGATGGAGACGAGAAGAAGCATTGATGATTATGGAACATGGTAAGTCACCTCTGAACGGTGTGCGAGAGGCTGATATGGAACTCCGATGTTACGATATTTGTAGATAATTGGGTCCTCTGAGCTGTGTGTGGTGTAACGGTGCTTGGACTTCGCGGGTTCCCCATGGGTTGTCTTTGCCAAGGCGTGGAGGTATTCCACTGTCGTAGTACAAGAGTACAGGCATTGCATTGCATTACATTCATATCTCATATTGCATTGTTTCATTATTGTCACGACCTTTCGTAAGGCCGTGACTAGGTGCCAGCCGACACTCGTACACACCTATTAGCTATAATCAATTCAAACTAAACACAATATGGAAATCCATAAAAACATCATGTCGCCTCAGAATTGTCACATATATATATATATATATACCAAGGCAACCTATCTCCTGTGGAGTCACAACTACCAACAGATAACAACGTACATGAGCCGGCAAGGCTATCATAACATATGGGAACGTCCCAACCATACACATACGCAAGCCGACAAGGCTGCCACTACATTCAACATCCCAAAACATATATATATATATATATATACGCGAGCCGACAAGGCTGCCACTACGAAAGGGAACGTCCCCAAATATAAGTTATACAGACACAACTGAACAACATCTATATACAACCCACACATACATACCGACCTGCAAGAGTAACAACGGTGACATATGACGGGGCGGGGCCCCCCCGGGACCCCGGAAACCACAAAATACAACAAAGGATCGTCAAAAAACTAGGCTCGGGGCAAAAACCCAAGATTGAATAGATATCCTTTGGGGGGGACCACCCAAAAAGAGCGTCTCCCCGGGAGAAACGGCCCCCCGAAGAAAGGGGGCGGGTATGAGATATGTCGAGTATATAAAGCAGAAATACAATGAAAGATAAAACGAAGTAGGGGTTCCGGGGACAAGTATAATAGTCAAAAGTCACCCGTACTCTTTAAAGAAATCATACTATCATTATCTATACCGCCGGCCCTTATGGGACTCGGTGAATAAAGGGGCCCTTGT
>NW_026714135.1:0-47519 GCF_029784015.1 Lycium ferocissimum
TTCCGCTTAATACTTTCATATCCAACTCATGTAAGTTTAACAAGATCAATATGTAGCATTGCCCTTGTCTCGTCGCAACGATTTCAAACTATCCGAATGTGCGAACTCACGGGATATAACACATGATTCCATATTACCGAGTCCCTTAATAAAGGGCCGGGACACGTTATCTGTATATATAATATATGATTTTGTTATGCATGATCTCACCTACCGAGTCCCTTATCAGAGGGCCGGGACACGATATATGTTCATATGACGTTATATGATCTGATATGCATCACTTATCCTTTGGCATTATGTTTTCTGAGGTCTCGGACAAGGTATTACCTTTGTACTTCGGACTCGACTATAGCTCCGTCTGTTATGTCTGTACTCCTATTCTTGACTATGATTATACTTGTTACTTTTCCGCTTTGCATACTCGGTACATTTTCCGTACTGACCCCCTGTTCTTCGGGGGCTGCGTTACATGCCCGCAGGTACAGACGCACCTCGAGATACGCCACCAGCTTAGGGTACCTGTTCTGCTATTGGAGAGTGCTCCTTTTGATCCGGAGCTGATATTTTTGGTATATATTTCCTGTTGTTTATACGCTCCGTATATATGGTCATGTGGGTACGGCGGGGCCCT
The DNA here is from genome assembly GCF_029784015.1 of Lycium ferocissimum. NCBI lineage: Eukaryota > Viridiplantae > Streptophyta > Magnoliopsida > Solanales > Solanaceae > Lycium > Lycium ferocissimum. The sequence continues at coordinate 635 of NW_026714135.1, forward strand.
GTCCCGTCTTCTGATTCCGTTATGTATGTTAGAGGCCTGTAGACATGTTTGTGGGTTGTGGGTTGTCACTGTTCTGGTAAGTAAGTGCGAGTCTGCGAATTGAGTAATTCTGCTTATTATGATAGCCCTAACGGCTTATGTACAGGTTTAAGTATGTATATATATATATTTTCGTGCGATGTATTTTATATCTGTATGAATTCGTGTATGTCTAAACGGAATTAGCTGTGTAGTATGCCAGATCGGTCAGATAGGTACGTATGGGTGTCCAGTTAGGACACCGGTCCCAGCCCACGGGGTTGGGTCGTGACATATAGCCTTTACTTTAATTCATTGGCTAGATATGCTCCGACCATGGTGGCTGATATAGGAGATAGAGTGCATAGGTTTGTGAGAGGCCTAGGGCCGCATTTGTTTAAAGATTGTTTGACAGCTTCATTACAGGAAGCGATGGATATTTCCCACATTCAGGCCCATGCCCAGAACCTGAAAGAGCAGCAGCACCCGCAAAGGGGTGAGCATGATATTGATAGAGGGCAAATTAAGAGGGCCAGATCGATAGGTGCCGGTATCGACTATAGAAGGGTATCGAGGCAGTCATATTCTAGACACTCAGGCCAATCGGCGGCTAGTGCACCTCGATGATTTGAAGGTAGGAGATTTGACCGCTCTATTCATTCAGGATAGGGTCAGAGCTCGAGAGCTTCAGGTTCCCAGTTTGGGGGTGATTATAGCCAGAGGAGACCACCAGTTCCACGATGTAGTCAGTGCAGAAAGTTACATTCGGGGCCATGTCGCCAAGGTACAGATGCTTGTTATGTTTGTGGACAGACTGGGCACGTGATGCGTGATTGTCCCTCGAGGTACGGTAGAGGTGGGGTTCAGCCCACAGGATCAGCGACTGGTTCTTCTTCTGTGCGCCCAGTAGGGCAGACTCTCCAGATTCCAGTAGATCGAGGCAGAGGCAGAGGGGGAGCATCTAGTTCGGTGTGGTATCCACCCCCGTATCTATGCTTTAGCCGGACGACAGATTCGAGTCCTCTCCCCGACGTGGTTATGTGTATATTGACTATATTCTCTCATGATGTCTATGCATTGATAGATCCGGGTTCTACGTTATTGTCACGACCTAACCCCTTAGGCCGTGACTAGTGCCCGAGCTGGGCACCCAAACACATTCATTAATCCGAATCACATACAGATGACTTATACGTATACAAATATCAGACGCCGTCTCAAATTGTCTCAAACTATCTCAAACACAAACATATATATCACAGAAGCCCAAAATATTATATGGCGCAACGGCCCAAAATATATACAAATGCAAGCCGACAAGGTCACATGGCGAACGGGAACGCCTAACATATAACATACGAACACACCCTCGTGCAGAGATAGGCACAACCCACATATACGTCTACGTACCTCTAAATAGAACAACAGAATCATATGACGGACGTGGCCCCGCCGTACCCCCCGAACAAACAAATACATATGCAACTACGGATATATACCAAAAAATGTGAGCTCCGAAAAAAGGGAGCACTCAAACAGCAGAACGGGTGTCCTAGATCAAGTGATCACCGAACCGTACGTCCGTACTCGCGGCATGAAACGCAGCCTCCCGAAGACAAAATGGGGGTGGCCGCACGGGAATATGTACCGAGTATGGTGCGAAGATACAAAGAAACAAAGCCGAGTCATAATCGAAATGTATACGTAAAATAAATGCAATATCCAAAATACCGAAATGTTTATTTTCAAAATACAAATCATGTAATGGGCTCATAAAATATGGTCGCCCGCCCACAATGGCGCCATAATACATCATACCTTAAGATTTCATATCTCCGAAACCCGACATATCGCGGGTCAAAAATCCAATGGATAATATCACATATACCGCGCACGGCCCTATAGCGGGGGGGGCCAATGAACCGGACATATCATAACAATAAATATACACAGTACGAGGCCCAATAAAGTAGGGGCTCGGCGAACCGGACACATCATACCCGTAATATCATATAGTGCGCACGATAACATAACCGCCCGGACTGGCGAAAGATGCAATAACCATTTGCACGAGCAGAAAGTAGTGAGTAACCATATGCATAAAACCGTTATCATCAACTCAAAAGATAAGTAAACTGATCGTACTTGAAATCGAGTTAATAGTTATATCATATTCTTTCGAAAGTCATCAGAAGTACATAAAGGAAAGTCGTGGGGCCCACGGATGGGTGTCGACCCAAGTCGGGCCCGCCTATGGAAAACATAGTCATCATATGCCATAAAAGCTCCTACAAACTTATCGAGGCAATCCGAGCCTTTCTGTGAAAGTTACGGTCGTTCGTAGTTACGGAACTCTTTAAAAATAAAACTTTTTATGCAACATTTGAAAACCAAAGATTCTAAAGACATAAGGGCCACTATTTCATCACATCAAGGATACGAATACCAAGAAACAAATAATAATCATAGACATGCTCGGATCGCGGGAATAGAATTTTCTCAAGGCTCGTGTCATAGCCTATTTATAACTAAGGCATGCCAAAAGCGGGAAGGGTTGAGTTTTACATACCTCAATCGCTCTCAAAGCTAATCCAAATCAAACCTATGTCTCGGACTCTCCAAGATCTACATAACATAAATAAATACCAATATTAACTATAGGCATTTAGGAGTTCATTTCCAAACTAGCACATAATTCTACAGAAATTTGGGCAGCATTTCCCCTGTAAATAGACCAACCCCGAGAATTTAACTCGGCCAATTCAACAACAACAACACCAACAACCAAACTAGCAACATCAATAATCAATTCAAAACGCGTTCTAGCATTAAATACTCTTTCTACATAATTCAACAACATTCATTATATTCAATTCAACGGCTCACATTCAAGCCAACATCAGTGCTTATACATTCAAATACTAGCCCGAACCCATACCAACAACATTCAAGAACTCTTTAAACAATTCACACAATATTTCAAACAATCCAACAAATGCTCCAATTCACCCGAAAACTGTCCCAAACCCGAGAACAACATCCATAACACATTTCTAACTTCCGAATCATGATTTGCACCAACAATCCACATTCTAACAATGCCATTCACATAAATATAGAAATTACATTAAATGCACATTAACCTCCCAATTAGCCCATAACCATTTTAATATCAACTTGAGTCATTAAACTCTTATCGTCAACATAGAATTCATAACGACAACAACTAAAACATTAAGCATTCTTTGTCACACAACATGACCCATATTCGGCCATCACTACACATTCACATATTGATGATTCCCATCCATTTCTTCACACTACACAACTAAACATGGTACATAGAATTGATTCATCACTTCAACACAACACACACATCCACACGGCTATATACCATACACACGGCCTCAACTCCAACATGCCCAATATTTCATGAATTTCATCCATTTTGACATACTTCAACATGCATACATCATTCATAACACATAAAACAAGATTAAATCTTACCTTTTCCATTCAACTTTACAACTTGGCTAGGGTTAGTAAGGATGAAAACGGATGGTTTGATGACCCAAACAACAACTCCACGTTAACAAGGACCCTTCAATTAGTGGGTTTGCTAGAAGGAATTATTTTTTTGATAGCTAAATCTTGGACTTAAATTTTGGAGCCTTGGCCGAATGGCCCTTTGTTGTTCATCCAAGTTCTCTTTTTTTTTCTAAGTGTGGAAATGAAGAAAGATGACTTAGTAGTCATCTTTTGTATACTAATATAAGTCATACAAGTGTCCATGGCCCACACATGGGTTGGACCAATTAAATTTGTCCACAAAATGTGTGGGCCATCTCCCACACCACACGGCCAACATGGCTTTTTTTTTTCAATAATTCCCAACTTTTCAATATTTCATTTTTAGCCCCAAATTTTTCTAAATGTTCCATGCCAATAAATTCATGAACAACTTATGTCTCAAAACAAAATCGAAGGTCAAAAGTCTCGATTTCATATCCCAGAATGGTCTTGACCCTAACTTATCATAGTTAACCCGAATTGTCCCAATGTACAAAATACGGGATATAACATCCTCCCCCCCTTTAGAACATTCGTCCTCGAATGTTAAACTAGCCTTACGGGGTCTTATAAGCACTCGGGGGAGTTTCTTTGATAGCTATCACACACAATTCATTCATTGATTAGCATAGTCAAGTAAGGAATTTAAATTACCTGTAGGCATCGGAAATAGGTGAGGATACTTTTTCTTCATCTCCTCCTTAGCTTCCCAGGTCATTTCCACTCGGTTATTATTTCGCCATAGCACTTTAACGGAAGCCACATCTTTATTCCGCAACCTTCTTACCTGACGATCCAATATGGCTATAGGCTGCTCTTCATAATAGGATAGCTCCTTCCGTGACCCGGATATCATTTACAGAAATATTCGGAAGGATCACCAATACATTTCATGAGCATAGTACACATGGAATACCGGATGCCACCGCTCCCAAATCAGGCTGGTAAATCTAATTCATAGGCAACCTTGCCTATTTTACGAATAATCCGATAAGGCCCAATATATCTCGAACCGAGTTTCCCCCCCTTCTTGCCGAATCTCATAACACCCTTCATGGGTGACATTTTTCGTGAATACCCAATCACCAATCTGAAACTCTAAATGTCGACGGCGATTATCTGTGTATGATTTCTGTCGACTCTGGGCTGCTAACAACCGCTCTCGAATAAATTTCACTTTATCTACTGCCTGCTGGATCATATCTGGGCCAATTAATTCAGTCTCCCCAACATCAAACCAGCCGATCGGTGATCTGTACTTCCTGCCATACAGGGCCTCATATGGTGCCATCTGAATACTGGAGTGGTAGCTGTTATTATAAGAAAATTCAACAAGCGACAAATGGTCATCCCAGCTACCCCTAAAATTAATAACACAGGCTCGCAACATATCTTCCAGCGTCTGAATAATGCGCTAGGCCTATCGGTCAGACTGAGGATGAAATGCTGTACTGAGACTCACCTGTGTCCCCAAGCCTTCCTGAAATTATCTCCGGTAAATTCATGGCCCAGAACCGGGCACCTCGTCGGAGATGATAGATATGGGAACTCCGTGAAACCTCACAATCTCCTTAATGTATAACCTGGCATAATCCTCAGCCGAGTACGTAGTCCGGATTGGAAGGAAATGGGCTGATTTTGTCAGCCTATCAACAATAACCCATATGGAGTCATACTTCCGTGGAGTGCGAGGTAAGCCTGTAATGAAGTCCATATTAATTATTTCCCACTTCCACGTCGGAATCTCCATCTCCTGTAATAATCCACCGGGCTTCTTGTTATATCTCGCATTTCGCACGTCGGAACATTTTTAAGTTGGTTGCGAAGAATTATGGACAAGGTTATATCTCGATGATGTTTTACGACAAATGGGTTATGATTTTGTTGGAAGAAAGCGTTAAGGAAAAATTTGGGACTAAGAGTGTAGTATGGAAAAATTTGAAAATTTCATGAAATTAGAGTGAGGTGGGCCATGGCCACATGGAAGCTTGGTATTTATATACATATGGAATTAGATGACATGTTGGTCATATTAGTCATCTTTTGTGACTTGAGAAATTTCTAGAATTTTAAAGAAAGATTTGGAGGGAAAGGAAAAGAAAAAGAATTAGAAAAAATTGTCATGACCCAGCCCCGTAGGCCGTGACTAGTGCCCGACCTGGGCACCCGTACGTACCAAAAACCCAAAAGTAGCAGCTCAAGTATCCCGAAAAATTTGGGCAGAGTTTCCTCTGTTTTTCTTACTAACCCAAAATTTAACCCCGCACGCAGAAAATACCAACAAAGGCCCACGGGACCAATATATTTATATACACACGTATATAGGCGAGCCAAAGCAAGGCCGCCGCGGTGGATAACCGCCCAAACACATAATACATACACAGACTGGACAGATAGGACCATAACCCACTCTTTATGTCTACAGGCCTCTAACATACAGAACAGAATCAGAAGACGGGACAGGGCCCCGCCGTACCCAAATAAGTACATGTACAGAATGTATGACAGCAAAAGTATATATACCAAAAGTACAAACTCCGAATCAAAGGGGAGCGACTCCAATCCTACAGGATATCCTACACCGGTGGCGTATCACGCGGTGCGTCCGTACTGCGGGCATGTAGCGCAGCCCCCGAAGAACAGGGGGTCAGTACGAAAGTGTGTACCGAGTATGTAAAGCGGAAAAGTAACAGGGATAATCATAACCAAGGACAGGAATGCAGAAATATAACAGACGGAGCTATGATTAAAATCTGAAGTATAAAAGGTAATACCTTGTCCGAGACCTCAGAAAACATAGTGCCAAGAAATAAGTAATGCATATCAGACCATGTAATATCATATGAACATATGTCGTGTCCCGGCCCTCTGACAAGGGACTCGGTAGGTGAAATCATGCATAACAAAATCATACTTTATATATATACAGACAACGTGTCCCGGCCCTTTATTAAGGGACTCGGTAATATGGTATCATGCATGTGAATCATATATCATGTATACATAACGTGCCATCGCGGGTCTCGGTGAATAACCATCCCGGCCACCATCCCCGTATCATCACATCATAATCATAAACGGATAACGTGTCGGCCCGCAAGTACGAGGGACTCGGTGAATAATACAAAGAAGTGCGCACGAGAACATGTCCTGGCCCGGGCTCAGTGAAAAGACATATCATAGCTTGCACGAACAGATCAATGCAGAAACATATGCATACAAGTCCAGACTTAATAGACAAATCAACAATAAGTCATAATTCGTACCTCTCGGATGTCGTGACGGATTATGTCAAAACAAATTTTGAGACTGCGTTCATACGAAGCAAATATATCACAAGGCTTACGGAATATTCAGAATGATCGTTCCTTAACAAATAGAACAATTCAAATGACATATCGCTGCAAAGAAATCGGATGACAATCATAGTATATATGTAGGCCCTTTTTGGGGATGGCACGACTACTTTTATCGAATCATGTTTCTGGGATCATAATGCATATCATAATATTATAGATTCGTCGTATTTATCATTTGACAACGGTACAATGATCACAAGATTCCTTTAAGCATTTTGTGTAGACATAAATCAATTAAAACCATAGTTAGAGGTCTCGGATTCTGTGGGCCCACCTCGGATGAATCGAGGTGGTGAACTCAAATTATGGATCATAAGTCTTATGGAGTCATTCGTGAGAGTTTTGGGACAATCCGAGTCCGTTTGGGAAAGTTACATACATATAAGTTGCTTAAATTACAATTTGTAAGAACTAGTTCAATTGCGCTGAAAGAAATGGGGCCAATTTCAATCTCGGATTTCAGGAGACGGAATCGTATCTAAGGCTCGCGTTCGAGTCTAGTGTGTTTAGAACATGCCAAAGAATGAAGGGGAAGACTTTACATACCTTCCGTGCCTTTTCCGCTTACCAAAACTCCAATCCCGTTTCGTCGAAAATCGCAAATGGTCACTTTTACCGCTTACTATTCATGAGACTTAGAAATTCTATTCTTGGCCAATACTTAACTATAAAAATTTGAGCAAGATGTCCCCTACACATATATCATCCCCGAGATTCAACTCGGCTCAGAATAACCAACAACAAACCAACAACAACATCAACAACCACAACGATCGCTACAAATCGCAATATAACATAATTCGTCTACTTTCCTCATAACGCACAACTTCTCAACTAACTTCACATTTTTAATCTAATACCAATGTTTTCATACTCATTTACTCATTAAAGACCATTCAAACACAATTCGGGAGCATTTCGCCATATTTCACAAATTATACAAAAATTCCACCAAACCATAATCTACTCAAAGTCTCCAATTTTTAACATAAATATTCACAACATTTTTCCATCTTTCTTCCACATTTACCTAGAACTTTATGAACACATCAAATTTTCCATAATGTCATACATGCCAATTTCAATGCCACTTCGAATCGTTTATGACTTATTTACGTTACAATTGTCATACGACACAACTAACAACTAAATGAAATCAATTCCATCTCTCCCTTCCTCTAGCATGGCTCACGGCCAATACACACACACACTCACAATGCACCAAATTTTCATACTTTTCCATTTACTTCATAAGGCCATAACAACATAATCAACATACTAATAAGCTTAACCATTTCACTCCATCCACTACCCCTCCCACGGCTACACATGAACACACACCAATCACCATTCCATAATTTCCATGCAATTCCACTTATTTAACATGCTACAACATAAACCAAGCTTCATAACATAAGAAAATGAATTAATTCTTACCTTTTCTCAACTCTTCCACTTGCCACAAATGAAAGTTTCTTGCCAAAATAATTATATCACCTTGAAGGGAATCTTGAACTTAGTAGAAATTCCAAAAGAGATGGATTTTTGAACTAAGAATTAAGCTCCAAGAATATTTTTTTTTCCTTTCTCTTCCTCTTGGCCGTGGCCTTTTTCTCCTCCCTCTCTCAATTTTTCTTGAATGTTCCAAAAGATGAACATTCATCCATGTATATACTTATCCCTTTTTATTAATTTGTCACATGGAATAATATTCCATGGACTTGGGCCATGAAGTGTGGCCGGTTGGGCTCCCCTTTGTTGGGCCTCATTTCTTTTTTTTTTTTTTTTTTTTTTTTGAGCCCAACTCGTGGTAATTCTCGTTTTATAATTCCCGAAACAAATTTCCAAAATTCTAAATTTGCCCTTAGGCCTTCTCCGACATCTTTGCGCCAACATTTTTCCATGAACAACATAGATATGTCAATTAAGGTCAAAAATATTAAATTATGACATACGAGTCGCAATTGTTTCAAATTTCCGAATAAGCGAAAATGCCGGATATAACATCCTCCCCCCCTTTGGAACATTCGTCCTCGAATGTTAAATCAACCTCGTAATAGATCAGGATAAGTCGGGGAGGTTCTTTTACCAGCTACATACTCGCACCTGATCGAAGTACTTGCAAGAGTTTTTTTTTTTTCCTTCCATTTTCATTTTCAACCCCTTTTATTATCCTTCTCCGATATTACCATATTAGGACTGTATGGAATCCTCATTAATCCAGCGGTCTGCATAATCTTGAATGGAACCTATGGCAAACAGAATCATTGTCCGGACCAAAGGACCAAACGGATGTCAGACGGAATCATTTCCAGAATCAAGAGTACAGAAATATAACAGACAGAATCATATTCCGATGTCATATCAAACGGATTCATAATCAGAGTCAATCGTACAGAAATGTATTAGACGGATTTGTAGTTAGAGTCGGACGTACAGAGGTATACTAGACAGAAACGTGATCAGATTCAAAAGCACAGAGATATAGTAGACAGAGCTTCATCAAAAGCAGGGGCGCAGAGATATGGCATACAAAATCGCGACCAGAGTCAAGCTACCTTATGAAAATTTCCTTACCCTACTCTTATTAACACCCAGGCAAGGAAAATCACGTGGTACAATAGAATACAAACCAATCAATGCACATACTTTTCGAAGAAAGGTTAATAATATACAGGTCCGCATCCGGCGTGACGCCATCGGGTCCGCGGCTGGTCAAAGCATATACGCGGTTCGAAGGACCGCTGGAACTATGAACCCCGCCGCGACCTCTGCCGCGACCTGCTGGTGCCGGCACATCTCGCCCCGTGGGGCGCATAGCTACTGAGGGAAAAGACGAATCGGTAACTGACCGAGCAGGCTGTGCTGAACCTGAACCGCCCCTGTATGGGCACTCCCTCATAATGTGGCCCTGGCGGCCACATGAGAAACAAGCACCGGTGGCGAGACGGCACTCCCCCGGATGGTGCCTGCCACACTGAGGGCACTGGGGCAAAGATAACCTCGACTGACTGAACCCCGTACTCCGCTGCGAATCCCAGGCCCTAGAACCCTGGCCTACTCCAGACGGACTCGCGCCATCAAAATGTCTACCAACGGACTGTGTACCGCGGTCCGACGGAGGAAGAAATCTACCAGGCTGTCGCTGAGGCTGTCCGCCTCTAAAATCTCCGAAATACCCCTCAGATCTAGCCCTCTTGGGCCGTCTCCTGTCAAACTCCCTACCGGACTGATCCTCTTTATGTCGATCCTCTACGCCCTGCGCGTAGGCCTGTAGCCGAGCGATGTCCATATCAGTCTGTGCTGCCATCGCCATACAACAATCAACCAAATAGGGATCCAACCCTGACGCATATCGGTGCATGCGATCGGCCATATCTGCCAGTATAGCGGGTGCATATCGAGCCAGAGAATTAAACTCCATATTATACTCACGAACACTCCGACCCCTCTGCTTTACCCGCAAAAACTGGTCAACTCTCGCCCGTCGCAGCCTCCGGTGGTAAGAAGTGGCGGAGGAAGGCAGTCGTAAATTCATCCCATGTGGCTGGGGGAGCACTCTCACCCCTAGACAGCCCCCAGGACTCATACCAATTAAGGGCGACATCTCGTAATCTATGTGCAGCGAGCTCGACAGACTCGGTCTCTGAAGCCCTGACCAGCCCCAAACAGCGCTGCATCTGCCGGATAAAGTCATGGGGGTCCTCCTCGGGTTTGGACCCGAAAAACTCTGGGGGACTGCATGTCAGAAAATCGCGGACCCTCAGACTGTCATGTCTATCATCATCGTCACCTCGCGGCCTGCGTCCCTGAACCTGACCTGCTACCAGTGTCGTCAATAACTGTACAGCCTCTCTCAGTGTCCTGTCCTCCGTACCCGGCTGGGGAGCGGGCGCCGGAGTCGCCGAGGGCCCTACTCCGGCCCTCCCTAGGTGGTGGAGTGGCTGAACCCTCCGACCGAAGTACACACACGGCGTAGTCCGAGCACGAGCTCGTGTAACTCTTGGCGCCCGACTAGTCTCCCCCCTCCTTCGCTGCAAGGTTCCTTCGGGGCGCCGTTGCCTTCTTCGGAGGCATCACTGAAAAATACAACAACCGGTCAGAAAGGAGTTATCTTAATGTCACAGCTCTATCGCACGATCTAAGATTCCAAAAAAAGGGTAACATAACATCCTAAATGTCCTGTAGCCTCCTGTCTATAGATGTGGTGCACGACACACCGATAAACAGGACTCTACTAGACACGGCCTGCAGACATTCCGAGGACTGACCGCTCTGATACCACTTTTGTCACGACCCAGCCCCGTAGGCCGTGACTAGTGCCCGACCTGGGCACCCGTACGTACCAAAAGCCCAAAAGTAGCAGCTCAAGTATCCCGAAAAATTTGGGCAGAGTTTCCTCTGTTTTTCTTACTAACCCAAAATTTAACCTGCACGCAGAAAATACCAACAAAGGCCACACAGGGCCAACATATTTATATACACACGTATAGGCGAGCCGGCAAGGCTGCCGCGGTGGATAACCGCCCAAACACATAATACATACACAGACTGGACAGATAGGACCATAACCCACTCTTTATGTCTACAGGCCTCTAACATACAGAACAGAATCAGAAGACGGGACAGGGCCCCGCCGTACCCAAATAAGTACATGTACAGAATGTATGACAGCAAAAGTATATACCAAAAGTACAAACTCCGAATCAAAGGGGAGCGACTCCAATCGGCAGGCAGATATCCTACACTGGTGGCGTATCACGCGGTGCGTCTGTACCTGCGGGCATGTAGCGCAGCCCCCGAAGAACAGGGGGTCAGTACGAAAGTGTACCGAGTATGTAAAGCGGAAAAGTAACAGGGATAATCATAACCAAGGACAGAATGCGAAATATAACGGACGGAGCTATGATTAAAATCAAGTATAAAAGGTAATACCTTGTCCGAGACCTCGAAAAAACATAGTGCCAAGAAATAAGTAATGCATATCAGACCATGTAATATCATATGAACATATGTCGTGTCCCGGCCCTCTGACAAGGGACTCGGTAGGTGAAATCATGCATAACAAAATCATAGTTTATATATATACAGACAACGTGTCCCGGCCCTTTATTAAGGGACTCGGTAATATGGAATCATGCATGTCAGAATCATATATCATGTATACATAACGTGTCCCGCCCCTATCGCGGGTCTCGGTGAATAATAATCATGAGCCATCCGGCCACCATCCCCGTATCATCACATCATAATCATAAACAGATAACGTGTCCCGGCCCGCAAGTACGAGGGACTCGGTGAATAATACAAAGAAGTGCGCACGAGAACATGTCCTGGCCCGGGCTCAGTGAAAAGACATATCATAGCTTGCACGAACAGATCAATGCAGAAACATATGCATACAAGTCCGGACTTAATAGACAAATCAACAATAAGTCATAATTCGTACCTCTCGGATGTCGTGACGGATTATGTCAAAACGAGAATTTTGAGACTTGTTCATACGAAGCAAATATATCACAAGGCTTACGGAATATTCAGAATGATCGTTCCTTAACAAATAGAACAATTCAAATGACATATCGCTGCAAAGAAATCGGATGACAATCATAGTATATATGTAGGCCCTTTTTGGGATGGCACGACTACTTTTATCGAATCATGTTTCTGGGATCATAATGCATATCATAATATTATAGATTCGTCGTATTTATCATTTGACAACGGTACAATGATCACAAGATTCCTTTAAGCATTTTGTGTAGACATAAATCAATTAAAACCATAGTTAGAGGTCTCGGATTACGTGGGCCCACCTCGGATGAATCGAGGTGGTGAACTCAAATTATGGATCATAAGTCTTATGGAGTCATTCGTGAGAGTTTTGGGACAATCCGAGTCCGTTTGGGAAAGTTACATACATATAAGTTGCTTAAATTACAATTTGTAAGAACTAGTTCAATTGCGCTGAAAGAAATGGGGCCAATTTCAATCTCGGATTTCGGAGACGGAATCGTATCTAAGGCTCGCGTTCGAGTCTAGTGTGTTTAGAACATGCCAAAGAATGAAGGGGAAGACTTTACATACCTTCCGTGCCTTTTCCGCTTACCAAAACTCCAATCCCGTTTCGTCGAAAATCTGCAAATGGTCACTTTTACCAGTTACTATTCATGAGACTTAGAAATTCTATTCTTGGCCAATACTTAACTATAAAAATTTGAGCAGCATGTCCCCTACACATATATCATCCCCGAGATTCAACTCGGCTCAGAATAACCAACAACAAACCAACAACAACATCAACAACCACAACGATCGCTACAAATCGCAATATAACATAATTCGTCTACTTTCCTCATAACGCACAACTTCTCAACTAACTTCACATTTTTAATCTAATACCAATGTTTTCATACTCATTTACTCATTAAAGACCATTCAAACACAATTCGGGAGCATTTCGCCATATTTCACAAATTATACAAAAATTCCACCAAACCATAATCTACTCAAAGTCTCCAATTTTTAACATAAATATTCACAACATTTTTCCATCTTCCAATCTCATAATTCATAATCATAATTCACATCTTTCTTCCACATTTACCTAGAACTTTATGAACACATCAAATTTTCCATAATGTCATACATGCCAATTTCAATGCCACTTCGAATCGTTTATGACTTATTTACGTTACAATTGTCATACGACACAACTAACAACTAAATGAAATCAATTCCATCTCTCCCTTCCTCTAGCATGGCTCACGGCCAATACACACACACACTCACAATGCACCAAATTTTCATACTTTTCCATTTACTTCATAAGGCCATAACAACATAATCAACATACTAATAAGCTTAACCATTTCACTCCATCCACTACCCCTCCCACGGCTACACACATGAACACACACCAATCACCATTCCATAATTTCCATGCAATTCCACTTATTTAACATGCTACAACATAAACCAAGCTTCATAACATAAGAAAATGAATTAATTCTTACCTTTTCTCAACTCTTCCACTTGCCACAAATGAAAGTTTCTTGCCAAAATAATTATATCACCTTGAAGGGAATCTTGAACTTAGTAGAAATTCCAAAAGAGATGGATTTTTGAACTAAGAATTAAGCTCCAAGAATATTTTTTTTTCCTTTCTCTTCCTCTTGGCCGTGGCCTTTTTCTCCTCCCCTCTCTCAATTTTTCTTGAATGTTCCAAAAGATGAACATTCATCCATGTATATACTTATCCCTTTTTATTAATTGTCACATGGAATAATATTCCATGGACTTGGGCCATGAAGTGTGGCCGGTTGGGCTCCCCTTTGTTGGGCCTCATTTCTTTTTTTTTTTTTTTTTTTTTTTTTTTTTGAGCCCAACTCGTGGTAATTCTCGTTTTATAATTCCCGAAACAAATTTCCAAAATTCTAAATTTGCCCTTAGGCCTTCTCCGACATCTTTGCGCCAACATTTTTCCATGAACAACATAGATATGTCAATTAAGGTCAAAAATATTAAATTATGACATACGAGTCGCAATTGTTTCAAATTTCCGAATAAGCGAAAATGCCGGATATAACAAAAATATTGGAGGAAAATAGGGGCACATGACCGGCCATGTGCCCCTCTATATATATATATATGTGTGTGTGTGTGAAGAAAAATCAAGACAATTCATTATTTGGTTCTAGAGAAATCAAGAAAAAGAAGAGAAAAGAAAGAAAGGGAGTTCGGCTGCCATGGGGGCTGGCCGAACCTGCCCTCCTGTTTGGCCATGGAAAAAATATCTCCTTCATGTTTTCTTACTAATTGAAAGGTTCTCGTCAACGTGGAAGGGTCGTTGGAGCAAATAAATCATTTGTTGAGGCTAAAGGAGAAGCTAGCCGAGTGGAAGCAACAAGAAAGAGGTGAGGTTCAATCTTATTTTTCTTATGTTATGGATGGTTCGTACGTGTTGTGAAGTATGGGAATGGATCAAAAACTTGAAAATATGGATGTTGAAGTTGAGCCATGAATGTTGATGTTGGACCGTGGGTGTATGTTGTAGTGTTGTAGTAATGAATTAATTGTATTTAGCATGTTTTGTGTGTTGTTGTAATGTGTAGAAGATGAATGAATTCATGAGAATATAGATGTTGATGTTGGGCCGTGTAGGGGCTGGTTAGTATGCAAGAAATGAGTTGATGTTATTGAATATTTTGGTCGTCGTCGTTACGAATTATATGACGTAAAAATGAAGGTTTAATGACTTATGTTGGTGTTGAAGTTGTTGTGGGCTGTTTTGAAAGTCACTATGATTTTAATATGTTTTCTCATAATTGTAAAGATAATGTTGTAATATATGGGATTGTTGGTGTAGTTTATGAATTCGGAAGAAGAAAATATGTTATGAACGTTCCTAATGAAGTCGGAGGAATTCGGGTAGTGTTGGATGATGAATGGGCTGATTTGAACCTTTTATGGATTGTTCGAGGTGTTCTTGAATCGTGTTTGAATGGTCTCGGAATAATATTTGAACGTATGATCATTGGTGTTAGTTTGAATGTGCGAAGTTTATTTGAATAAATGGAATATCGTTGACCTATGTACAAAGGGATCGTTAATGTTAGAATGCGTTATGAATTGATTATGGATGTTGTCATTATGATTGTTAGTTTGGTTGTTGATGATATTAGCCGAGTTGAATTCTCGGGGTTGATGGATTTATAGGGGAGGTCTTTGCCGAAATTCCGGGGATAAAGCGACGGCTTGGAATTGAGTTCTTCAATACTTGTGGCGAATGTTGGAGGTCCGATGACATCTTTTGTAGATCGCAAGAAGCCGAGACGCAAGCGTGGATTAGTAGAGGGCGGCCAAGGTATGTAAAGCTCACCTTTCTTTTTTTGGCATGTCCTAGTACTATTAGGCTATGACCCGAGCCTTGGGGTAATTCCACTCCTAGAATCCGAGCTCAGATATGTACTTTGTTCGTTCCTTAGGATCCATTATTTGATGGGACCAAAATAAGATTTTTATGTTTCAAAAGATTGAGTTTCAAAAGTTTTACAAATGATTTTGACAAAAAAAAAGGGTCCCGAACTTCAAACGTCCGTAACTTTTGCATACGAGCTCGGAACGCCCCCAAACATAATATGAATGTTCATAAGACATAACTTTCCCCTACCTACCCTAGTCGGGCTCGGACGGGGGTCGACACACGTCCGTGGGGCCCACGACCTTTCTAGGCCTATTCTGGATGACCTTCGGAAAAATGTAAATTTCGTTTTCTTTTGGGCTTTCGCATATGGATCTCTTACTTCCTTAATGATTTATGATTATGATTTTATGCATATGTATGCTCACGACTCCGCTCGTGCTCATGGTTGTACCTCCTTCACCGAGTCCCGGCCGGTTATGCTTCGTGCGCATTATGATAAATTTCGGTGTGATCTTCGTGTTACGGTTCTCCGAGCTCCTCCCCGGAGGCCGGGTTCCGTTTGGTGTGATCTTTGTGTTATGGTGTGATGGCTGGCTATGATGTGTTACGGGGATATGTCGGGTTACGGAGATCTGAAATCTTCTGGTGTGATGTTGTGGAGTGGCGCCAACGACAGGCGGGCGACCACCGTTCTAAGAGCCTGTGCATGATTTGCATTTTAATTACATATTTTGATACTTTGCATATTATGTCTATCTTCGTATTTTGTTCCTAGGTTTTCGTATCTCTGCTTTACATACTCGGTACATATTCCGCACCGACCCCTTTCTTCGGGGGCGCGTTTCATGCCGCGCGGTACACCAAGGTGAGCTAAAGGTATTAGCGAAGTTTGTTCCGGCGGGATTGGCGAGCTCCACTTGTTCGAGTGCCGCCGAGTCGAGTTTGTGCATATTATGATATCCGAGTCATGTTAGAGACTTTGCGGACGAGTCATGTGTATCAGAAGTCAGTTGTGAGCGGCTCTATAAGCCGTCGTTTTGTGATATGCGATATTACCGATTTTGTACCTTCGCAAGTTTGTGTTTGATTTGAAATTATGTATTTATGATTTGGTCAAGGGCCCAATGTGAGTACGAGTATTACGATAGTACGAGGGTTCGCTCGGCCCCGGATAAGGGTCGGGTGCCCATCACACCCTATCGGAAATTGGGGTGTGACAAAGTGGTATCGGAAAGCGTGTCTGTCCTGGGGGTTGTACGCAAAGTCGTGTCGGTAGAGTCCTGTTTATGGTGTGAAGCGCGCCACATTTATAAACAGGAGGCTACGGGGCATCTAGGATGGTCACTCTTCTTTGGCATCTTAGATCGTGCTATAGAGCCAAGTTATAGGAAATCCCCGACATTGACTTTGATTTCGGCAGAGGACTGACGTTGATAGGCGGAAGCGACCAAGCGGTATGGAAGGTTACAAAGCACGCAGGTAAGTGAAGATACGAAAGATATATGCCAAGTAAGGTATTGGCATACAATTGAAAGGCAAGGTTGAAAACTGAAAAGGAAGGTAAGCAAGAAAATGTGACACGTGTAGTCGTGTTGAGCATATGAGGCGAATTTAATATTTTCAGCCTTTGGTGAATATTGAGAGCCCTGTGTGGCTATAATACGATACAATATGATGTGATATGTATATATGGTGATGGCCCTGTGAGGCACTGTTGGTATTTCCTGCGTGCAGGTTTTGGGACAGTAAGAAATACAGAGGAAACTCTGCCGAAATTTTTCCACGGCTGCCCTCTAGGAATAAGTTGACTGTGGAATGAGCGGTGAAATAACAAATAAGATGTCGGTGGAAGTGTGGTAATAAGAAATTCGGAGGAACTTATGTTATTAGGCGATGATGTGGAAAAGACTGGTAGGTCTGGATAAAGTAATATGACTAAGACGAGGGTACGGAGGAAAGAGAATTGTGACGAATGGGAAGGTGTTAATAAGACAGTTGCCCGGAGGTGTCGTGAGGGCGTTTTGGGAATAGGATAAAATTCCGACGTACTCAATATTACGTGTGGAAGGTCATGCGGTGAGAAAGACGCAGTCAGGAAGGCGTTAAAGCGTCGTATTCCATCAAAGTTCCAAAGTTAAGCGTGCTGGCGTGAGAGCAAATCCAGGATGGGTGACCCCCCTGGGAAGTTTTCTGGAAATCCTACAAATTCGGACGTAAGGAGCGAGTAAGAAAGCGGAGTAGTTTAAGAGAGATTAGGGTATGTGGAGCGACCAGAAACCTTAAAAGGACACGCAGGACGGTGTGAATCAGGTCGGCGAAGAGAAGGAGTTAGCGGAAAGAAAGGAATAAAAGGACACGAGACAACAGTGTAGTAATAGGCTATGATGTATGATTAAGGATACGAGTACCGTAAGCGGAGGATTGGGAAGGACTAAGTTATAGAAAGGCAAGAAATAAGGCAGGATGAATGCTAGGGAATGATTGGGATGATACGGATAAAATATGAACGAACAGAATACGTTTTGGAAATGAGAAAAAGGGCTATGTAAGAGTAGTGTGTTCTGAACGACCTGGAGGTAGTATAAGATTCCTCGTGTGCAGAAAAAGAGACAGGCATGAATGGATGATGGTATAAGCATACCCTAAAAGGGGGGAAGCGGGTGAGAGGAATGCCAGAGTGGAATAAGAACAGTTGGTATGATAATGTATTTGGTATGGACGTCTGGACCACCAACGAGGCCCCCCCCTCACCGAAGTAAGTTAGTGAGGTCGGAAAACCAACAATAAGTGTACAAAGGTTAGGATGGTGTTTGAGGTAATGTGGGAAGTCTTACAAAAGACCTCGAATGACGGGGCACTAGAAAACGGAGGGGTATGAAGAAAAAAAGGGTATGACAAGAGAATGGTATTGGATAGCCCAGAAGATAGTATGAAGAATAGCAATAGCTATAAAAAGGGAGCTCCCCCAAGGTGCTTATGAGACCCCGTACGACCAAGTTGAACATTCGAGGACGAATGTTCTAAAGGGGGGAAGAATGTTATATCTCGCATTTCGCACGTCGGAATATTTTTAAGTTGGTTGCGAAGAATTATGGACAAGGTTATCTCTCGACGATGTTTTACGACAAATGGGTTATGATTTTGTTGGAAGAAAGCGTTAAGGAAAAATTTGGGACTAAGAGTGTAGTATGGAAAAATTTGAAAATTTCATGAAATTAGAGTGAGGTGGGCCATGGCCACATGGAAGCTTGGTATATATATACATATGGAATTAGATGACATGTTGGTCATATTAGTCATCTTTTGTGACTTGAGAAATTTCTAGAATTTTAAAGAAAGATTTGGAGGGAAAGGAAAAGAAAAAGAATTAGAAAAAATATTGGAGGAAAATAGGGGCACATGACCGGCCATGTGCCCCTCTATATATATATATATATGTGTGTGTGTGTGAAGAAAAATCAAGACAATTCATTATTTGGTTCTAGAGAAATCAAGAAAAAGAAGAGAAAAGAAAGAAAGGGAGTTCGGCTGCCATGGGGGCTGGCCGAACCCGCTCCTCCTGTTTGGCCATGGAAAAAATATCTCCTTCATGTTTTCTTACTAATTGAAAGGTTCTCGTCAACGTGGAAGGGTCGTTGGAGCAAATAAATCATTTGTTGAGGCTAAAGGAGAAGCTAGCCGAGTGGAAGCAACAAGAAAGAGGTGAGGTTCAATCTTATTTTTCTTATGTTATGGATGGTTCGTACGTGTTGTGAAGTATGGAAATGGATTAAAAACTTGAAAATATGGATGTTGAAGTTGAGCCATGAATGTTGATGTTGGACCGTGGGTGTATGTTGTAGTGTTGTAGTAATGAATTAATTGTATTTAGCATGTTTTGTGTGTTGTTGTAATGTGTAGAAGATGAATGAATTCATGAGAATATAGATGTTGATGTTGGGCCGTGTAGGGGCTGGTTAGTATGCAAGAAATGAGTTGATGTTATTGAATATTTTGGTCGTCGTCGTTACGAATTATATGACGTAAAAATGAAGGTTTAATGACTTATGTTGGTGTTGAAGTTGTTGTGGGCTGTTTTGAAAGTCACTATGATTTTAATATGTTTTCTCATAATTGTAAAGATAATGTTGTAATATATGGGATTGTTGGTGTAGTTTATGAATTCGGAAGAAGAAAATATGTTATGAACGTTCCTAATGAAGTCGGAGGAATTCGGGTAGTGTTGGATGATGAATGGGCTGATTTGAACCTTTTATGGATTGTTCGAGGTGTTCTTGAATCGTGTTTGAATGGTCTCGGAATAATATTTGAACGTATGATCATTGGTGTTAGTTTGAATGTGCGAAGTTTATTTGAATAAATGGAATATCGTTGACCTATGTAGAAAGGGATCGTTAATGTTAGAATGCGTTATGAATTGATTATGGATGTTGTCATTATGATTGTTGGTTTGGTTGTTGATGATATTAGCCGAGTTGAATTCTCGGGGTTGATGGATTTATAGGGGAGGTGTCTGCCGAAATTCCCGGGGATAAAGCGACGGCTTGGAATTGAGTTCTTCAATACTTGTGGCGAATGTTGGAGGTCCGATGACATCTTTTGTAGATCGCAAGAAGCCGAGACGCAAGCGTGGATTAGTAGAGGGCGGCCAAGGTATGTAAAGCTCACCTTTCTTTTTTTTTGGCATGTCCTAGTACTATTAGGCTATGACCCGAGCCTTGGGGTAATTCCACTCCTAGAATCCGAGCTCAGATATGTACTTTGTTCGTTCCTTAGGATCCATTATTTGATGGGACCAAAATAAGATTTTTATGTTTCAAAAGATTGAGTTTCAAAAGTTTTACAAATGATTTTGACAAAAAAAAAGGGTCCCGAACTTCAAACGTCCGTAACTTTTGCATACGAGCTCGGAACGCCCCCAAACATAATATGAATGTTCATAAGACATAACTTTCCCCTACCTACCCTAGTCGGGCTCGGACGGGGGTCGACACCCGTCCGTGGGGCCCACGACCTTTCTAGGCCTATTCTGGATGACCTTCGGAAAAATGTAAATTTCGTTTTCTTTTGGGCTTTCGCATATGGATCTCTTACTTCCTTAATGATTTATGATTATGATTTTATGCATATGTATGCTCACGACTCCGCTCGTGCTCATGGTTGTACCTCCTTCACCGAGTCCCGGGCCGGTTATGCTTCGTGCGCATTATGATAAATTCCGGTGTGATGCTGTGTTACGGTTCTCCGAGCTCCTCCCCAGAGGGCCGGGTTCCGTTTGGTGTGATGCTGTGTTATGGTGTGATGGCTGGCTATGATGTGTTACGGGGATATGTCGGGTTACGGAGATCTGAAATCTTCTGGTGTGATGCTGTGGAGTGGCGCCAACGACAGGCGGGCGACCACCGTTCTAAGAGCCTGTGCATGATTTGCATTTTAATTACATATTTTGATACTTTGCATATTATGTCTATCTTCTGTATTTTGTTCCTAGGTTTCTGTATCTCTGCTTTACATACTCAGTACATATTCCGTACTGACCCCCTTTCTTCGGGGGCTGCGTTTCATGCGCGTGTGTACACCTGTGTGAGCTAAAGGTATTAGCGTGTTGTTCCAGCGGGATTGGCGAGCTCCACTTGTTCCGGAGTGCTGCCGAGTCAGAGTTTGTGCATATTATGATATCCGAGTCATGTTAGAGACTTTGCAGACAGAGTCATGTGTATCAGAAGTCAGTTGTGAGCGGCTCTATAAGCCGTCGTTTTGTGATATGCGATATTACCGATTTTGTACCTTCGCAAGTTTGTGTTTGATTTGAAATTATGTATTTATGATTTGGTCAAGGGCCCAATGTGAGTACGAGTATTACGATAGTCTGATTACGATACGTCTACGCCACCGCGTCCTCTGTAGTAAATTGAACCCCCAATCATTCGTAAATTCGGCCCTCCTTCCTCGCTAAAGATGTCCGGGAGGCTCTTGTGATCCGTATAAATGTCAACATGAACGCCATATAAATAGTGTCTCCATATCTTCAAAGCGCCAGATGCGGCCAGCTCCAAATCGTGGGTGGGATAATTTCTCTCGCAAGGCCAGCATAAGCTATAACTCTGCCATGCTGCATCAATACACACCCCAGTCCAACACCAGAGGCATCACAATAAATTACATATCCCTCTGGACCCTCGGGAAGGGTCAGAACTGGAGCCGTAGTCAACTTCTCTTTCAAAGAAGCGGAAGTTGCGTTCACAAGCATCGATCTCCACCGGAACTTAGCTCCCTCTCCGAGTCGACCTTGTTAAAGGCAATCAAATCGAAGCAAACTTCTCTACAAATCTCGTAATAACCGGCCAATCCCGGAAAACTACGCACCTCGCAAGGTGTCGTGGGTCTAGGCCAATTCTTTACGGCCTCAATCTTCGGGTATCCACCGGATGCCATCGGCTCCGATAATATGCCCCGGGGAATGCCACCTTCCGAAGTCAGTCAGAATTCACATTTAGAAAATTTAGCATATAATTTCTGGTGCCGGAGTGCGCCAAGTACCGTCCTCAAATGATCTGCATGCTCTGCCTCTGATCGTGAATAAACCAAGATGTCATCAATAAATACGATCACGAACATATCTAAGAACGGTCTGAATACCCGATTCATCAGGTCCATATATACGGTGGAGCGTTAGTCGACCCAAAAGACATCACTCCGAATTCATAATGCCCATATAGGGTCCGAATGTTGTCTTAGGAATATCGGACCTCTCGTACGCCTGGTGATAGCCTCGACCGCAGTCTATCTTCGAGAAACACCGGCACACCTAACCGATCAAACAAATCATCAATCTCGGGGAGGGTATTTATTCTTGATGGTTACCTTATTCGGTACCGCCTATAATCAATACACATCCGTTAGCCGACCCATCCTTCTTTCTCACAAACAATACCGGCGCTCCCCGAGGTGATGTGCTGGGCCTAATAAAGCCCTTCTCCAATAAATCTCTGCTCCTTCAATTCCTTCATTCTGCCGGGTGCCGTTACGTACGGAGGAATAGATATAGGGTACAGTGTGACGCTACGGATCAATGGTGAACTCTATCTCTCGCTCGGGGGGAAGACACGGAAGCTCATGCAGGAATACATCTAGAAATTCATTAACCACGGGACTAGCGAAGAGTCGGTGCCTCTCTCTAAATCATGTACACGAACGGATGATAAATATAGCCACTTTCGATCATTTTCTTGCCTTGAGGTATAAAATAAACTTACCCTCGGCGATGTTGTATTACTGTCCACTCACTAATCGGTTCCCCAGAAATTAGAAATGGACTATCTTCTTTTGTGATCCCAACATTAGCATAACAAGAAGCTAGCCAATCCATACCCATAATAACATCGAACTCGGTCATATCTAACTGCGAGATCTTCCTTAGTGCAGCGGCCACAGATAATTACCGAACAATATCTATAAACTTGCCTGGCTATAACAGAGTCTCCTACCGGTGTAGTTACCTCAAAAGGCTCTATCGGTTCAGATTCTATCCAAATTGTATTAGCAACAAGGGGAGAAATATATGATAAAGTAGAGCGGGATCTATCGGTGCGTATACATCTCGAGAAGACCGATATACCTGTAACAACGTTGGCGACGCCTCCGATCCCGACGGTGGCCAAGGCATAAATGCGGTTCGAAGGACCGCTAGAATCGGAACTCCGCCACGACCTCTACCGCGGACTTTCGCCGGTGTCATGCCCGCCCGCGGGGCGCGCGCTGCGAAGGAGAAGATGAACCGATAAGCCGGCCGGTAGGATGAGCGCACCCCAACCGGGCCCCTGGCCGGACAATCTCTCATCGGATGGCCACTGCGGCCACAGTAAAATAAGCACCCATGGCACGAAAACACTCTCGGGGTGATGTCTCCCACGGTGAGACATCGAGGCAGGGTGGCCCTCGGCGGGCCGGAACCTCTATCTGTCCGTGATCCCGAGGAAACCTGGAGCACACCGCTCCCGAATACCCGGCACTATCGATCTCTGCCCGACAGGCGTGGGGGTGTGCTCCGTCTTTGGGCGGGGAGGGATATGCGCTTTCTGCTTCTTTGGCGCACCCTTTCTCGAGACTCCCGAAATGCCGGATGACCTGGCCTGCTTGGGGTGGCCCTGTCATAAACCACTGTCGGTGGTGCCTACAGTAATGCCCGGTCCTCCATACCCTGGCGTGTGCACGGACACGGGCAATATCCCCGCTACAGGCCGGGCCGCCGGCGCGAGCAACTATCGACCATATAGCGATCCGGCCAATCACGTACCGATGCATCCGGTCGATCGTATCGGTACCAAAGCGGACGCGTATGCACGGAAGAGTCAAACTCTGTTGTGCTCCCGGGACGCTCGCGCCCCTGCTGTCTCGACAGCAAGAATCGTGCTCCTCTGGCTCGCCATGGCTGCGGAGGCGGAAAATGGCCAAGAAAGGCCTGCGTAAACTCGTCCCATACAATGCGGAGGAGCATCCTCGCCACGGACAGCATCAAGACTCATACCAATTAGCCGCTACGTCGTGCAACCGATATGACGCCAACTCAACAGTCTCGATCTCGGTCGCCTTAATCAACCGTAGTGTACGCAGCATCTGTCTGATAAACTCCTGGGGGTCCTCCGCGGGCTTTTGTTACACCTCGCATTTTTGCACATTTGAATGTTTCGAGTTAATGGCGGGAAGTCGAGGACGAGGTTATATTTTTAGTTTGGTTGGACGCGCAAGTCGCTTATAATATTATTGGCATGGAGTGTGAAGGGCAAATTTGGAATTCGGAAATTATCATTTATGACTTATTGGAAAAAAAAGAAAAGAGAGAGAAAAGAAGAAAAAGACATGGAGCATGTGCATGGTCATGTGCACATTTTTATAGTTGTATATATATATAAGGATGACCAAGTAAGCATGGAAGTCATTTTTTATTAATTAAGGAAAATCTAGAAATTTGAAGAAAGCTTGGAGGGAAAGAAAGAAAAAGAAAAGTCTAGAAAAATTTTGAGAAAAAGAAAGGGCATGGCCGGCCATGTGCTTGGCCATGTGCCCATATATATATACAAGTCATGGTCAAGAAAGACCACACTTCATCCATTTATCTCCTAGAAATTTCAAGAGAAGTGAAGAAGAAAAAAAAGAAGGAGAAACGGTTTGGAGGAGGGCTGGCCGAACCAGCCCTACAAGTTTGATCATGGAAAGATTATTTTTCTTCTAGTTCTACTAAATGGAAGGCCCTCTATCATGTGGAGTAGTTGTTGGAAGAAGGAAACCATTTGTTTTGCAAGGAGCAATCTTAGCGAGAAGAGGAATGGAAAGGAAAGGTGAGGTTCAATCTTCCTTGCATGTTTTATAGGTGTTTATGCATGTTGTGATGTGTAGAAAGGAATGAAGTTCATGAATTATGGTATTGTATGGTGTAGCCGTGTATATGTAGCATGATATAGAAGTGAAAAACTAATTTATTTAGCATGTTTGGAGTATGTATTATAGATGGTTTGTGTATGTTTAGCATGTAGAAATGAATGGACTTCATGGAAATTATGCATGTTGGAGACAAGGCCGTGTGGGGGGCTGTTTAGTAGAGTATAATGGACTCATTTTATATAGTATTTTGGTTATTGATTGTTGTAGATTATGTGATGAGAATGAAGGTTTGATGACTCCAATGAAAATTATAATTGTTGTGGGCTGATTTGAAGCATAATGTAATTTTAATATAGTCACTTGAGTTGATGAAAATGATGTTGGTAACTTATGGAATTGTTGATATAGTTTATGAGTTTGAAAGAAATAAATGTATTGTTGGAGTTCTTATGGCATTTGGAAGATTTGGGTTGGAATGTTTTGAACATGTTGTGAATTGAGTATTGGTATTGTTATTATGATTGTTGACTATTGGCATTATTGTTGTTGGTTTGGCCGAGTTGAATTCTCGGATTGTTGTCAATGGATGAATTAGGGCCGAGCCATATTCTCGGGATGGCGCATTTACGGGGAAGTCTTTGCCGAAATTTTTGTAAACAAACGTGCATTCAAGATTTAACCTTTAAAGGTTCTAATCACTATTTGGCATATGTGACCAATTTGTAGATTTTGGTGAAATTGGAAGCTGAATTTGGAGCGGCGTACAAGGCGGAAAAGGTATGTAAGACTTCACTTTCCTTCTATGTCATGTCTTAGACGTACTAAGCCGAATATGAGCCTCGGGGACAACCCTATCCTTCGGAATCCGCACCTAAAGTTTCCCCTCTTTCATTCAGTAGAATTGAACTAGAATATGTGCAAAATGTTGAAAAACCTTCCTAAACCTCTAGAGCTCGCATAATTAGGACCGACTAACTTTGAAACCCTCACAAGTAATGCCATGACATGTAACATATGTAAATTTGGTACGCCGCCTCATTTGACCCGAGGTGGGCCCATTGATTCCCGGATTTTCCCTATTGTTCCGCTTGACTTACTTTGAATTTGAATCAAAAGAAACCTTTGATCTTATTACGTTATCAGCGACAAGTACTATACCTATCCCAATGAGAATACCTCTATGGCAATAATGATAACGATGATGTAGAAAAGAGAATATGCCTACGATAAGTATGACCAAAATGATTCCATGACCAAGATTTCTAAGCAAAGGATTCAATGTGAATACGAAGGTGACAAACTAGTTCTTGATCCTTATCTCTATTTCTTAGCTATGACACTATGTTCTACGGATTTCAAGGTCTATGAATTGACGTCTATGATGCCCATGATACCATACTATGTTTTCTCCTAGTACTATTCTTCGTTGGTGGTCTCGCCTTAAGATACTCGTCCCTTCAAGGTGAGACAAAGCGATCCGGTTATTCCATAATACAATCGGAGGTCACCGACCTTACGTCACTCCGATAGACACATGTCTTTCCTTGGGCTCCCATGCATCTTTGTTTATATGATAAATGTTTATGATACATAATATTGTTGAATGTATAATTGTATATGCATATGGGGAATGGGAGAGAAAGCGTGTCCACCGATTCGGGCTGGCTTATCATCCCGGACGCGGGATGCCCGGACGCGGGATTTATGGGAGAGCCGTACGCGGCGTCTGTTCTGTGATATATATATATATATATATAATCTGATATACTTGGGACACTGTTGGGGAGGGGGGTGGGAGAGCCGATGAATTCGGCGTCTGTAACTGTGAGTAAAAAGTACCGTTTTCCGAAAAGTATCTGTTTTCTATGCACAAAAGAATAAAAACACCGTGTTCAGAAAAAGGAAAAAGCTAGGCATGCATGGCCTCCGCCCTGAGTGGCACTCACATGTACAGGTTACTCCTTTATCCTATGATCTTTGTCTACGTTTCCATATAGTTATTACTCTGCACAGGTTACCGTTTTACACGTGATATGCTCTACAACTCTTACTATGTTGTTACTGTTCATGTCTTGCATACTCAGTACATTACTCGTACTGACCCCTCTTCTTCGGGGGCTGCGTTCATGCCGCGCAGGTACACCCAGACGGATCGAAGTTAATATAGAAGATGTTCCAGCGAAGTTGGCAAGCTCCATTTGACCTGGAGTGTAGCCGAGTCAGTACACGTGCCAGGAGTTCCGATGTTAGTTAGAGACTTTGCGGAGACGAGTCGTGGGTTTCGAGTCGGTTGTACTACGATACAAGTTCTGTATAGTTACATATTTTATTTGATTCTAAAGCAACAAAGGAATATTTCAGCAGCCTTGTTATGTATACTTGACATAGAGATTTCAAAAAAAATTAGTACGTGGAAAGAGTCAGTGGGTTCGCTCGGCCCTAGGTAAGGGTCGGGTGCCCATCACACCCTAGTGAGATCGGGGTGTGACAAAGTGGTATCAGAGCAGGTCGGTCCAAGGGTTGTCTGCAAAGTCGTGTCCGGTAGAGTCCTGTTTATGGGTGTGAAGCCGGCCACATTTATAAACAGGAGGCTACGGGGCATCTAGGAATGGTTGACCTTCTTTCTGTCATTAGATCGTGCGATAGAGCCAAGTCATAGGAAGTAAGATTCATCATATTAACTGTTGATTCCCGTAAGCGCCCAGTATCGGCGGAAAAAGGCGAATGATGATATGGAAAGTCAGAAGGGGTAAGATTGGACTGATGTACTTGTTCTGTTATGTGGAGCTGGGCGCCAGACAGGAAATAGTTATAGATACAGGCGGAAAGTGATCATCGGGACTGGTAAAGGGTAAAACGGTCATTGTAGAGGAAAGAACGTATTACGAAAATGTCTCGGAGGTTATAAAGTTTTGATTGGCTTCAGACCGAGTAGTAAAGGCCATGTGGGAAAGCGGACGCGAAAACATCAGCGTTAAGGTACCGAACCCCACCAAAGTTTTGAGGTTAAGCGTGCCCAGGTGGGAGCAATTTCAGGATGGGTGACCCCCCTGGGAAGTAAACTAAAAGTTGTACAAAGTGAGATACAAGGGACAAATAAGAAGCTAAGAGTGACCTAAGGAAACCAGAGTATACGGAATGGTTGGAGGCTATAAGAGGACATACAGGACGAGGTAGGCTAGAATGGTGAAGAGACAAAAAGTGCATCACAGCTCGGGAACTAGGATAGGCTTGAACAGCGTTTGGACGTATTTTGTGGGCTAGTTAGTAGTGATTGTATATATGTGTATGTGAAGGCGTAGGATATCCCAAATATGATGGTATCGGTGGACATGTGAATCCCAGTAACCGAAGTTACGGTACAAGAGCATTAATCGAGTTAATCGAGTAAGGTAAATGGTTCAGGTGTTGCAAAGTAAGCTGTTATTATTTTACTATAGATTGAGGTTGGGAATGAGGATATGAGACGAAGTATAAATGGATAATGGTATAGGTGCGCCCCAAAGGGGGGAAGCGGGTGAGAGAAATGTAAGGATGAGATATAGACAGTCGATACGGTAGCGTATTTGATATGAACGCTTGAGCTGCGAGGAGACCTTTCAACGAAGTGAGTTAGTAAGGTCGGGGAAACCGACAATAAGTGGATAGAAGTCCGGATAATGTTTAAGGTGATATGACAAGTTCGCACAAACTTTGAATAGTGCGACGCCAGAAAATGGACGTATATGAAGAAAAAGAGTATGACAAAGAGAATGGTATCGGATAGCCTAAGAGATAGTATGAAGGACAAAATATCTTTAAAAAGGGAGCTCCCCGAGGTGCTTATGAGACCCGTACGACTAGTCGAACATTCGAGGACGAATGTTCAAAGAGGGGAAGGATGTTATACCCGCATTTTTGCACATTTGAATATTTCGAGTTAATGGCGGGAAGTTAAGGACGAGGTTATATTTTTAGTTTGGTTGGACGCGCAAGTCGCTTATAATATTATTGGCATGGAGTGTGAAGGGCAAATTTGGAATTCGGAAATTATCATTTATGACTTGTTGGAAAAAAAAGAAAAGAGAGAGAAAAGAAGAAAAAGACATGGAGCATGTGCATGGTCATGTGCACATTTTTATAGTTGTATATATATATATAAGGATGACCAAGTAAGCATGGAAGTCATCTTTTATTAATTGAGAAAACTCTAGAAATTTGAAGAAAGTTTGGAGGGAAAAAAAAGAAAAAGAAAAGTCTAGAAAAATTTTGAGAAAAAAGAAAGGGCATGGCCGGCCATGTGGCCATGTATATATATATATATAGTCATGGTCATGAAAGACCAGACATTCATCCATTTATCTCCTAGAAATTTCAAGAGAAGTGAAGAAGAAAAAAAAGAAGGAGAAACGGTTTGGAGGAGGGCTGGCCGAACCAGCCCTACAAGTTTGATCATGGAAAGATTATTTTTCTTCTAGTTCTCTACTAAATGGAAGGCCCTCTATCATGTGGAGTAGTTGTTGGAAGAAGGAAACCATTTGTTTTGCAAGGAGCAATCTTAGCCGAGAAGAGGAATGGAAAGGAAAGGTGAGGTTCAATCTTCCTTGCATGTTTTATAGGTGTTTATGCATGTTGTGATGTGTAGAAAGGAATGAAGTTCATGAATTATGGTATTGTATGGTGTGGCCGTGTATATGTAGCATGATATAGAAGTGAAAAACTAATTTATTTAGCATGTTTGGAGTATGTATTATAGATGGTTTGTGTATGTTTAGCATGTAGAAATGAATGGACTTCATGGAAATTATGCATGTTGGAGACAAGGCCGTGTGGGGGCTGTTTAGTAGAGTATAATGGACTCATTTTATATAGTATTTTGGTTATTGATTGTTGTAGATTATGTGATGAGAATGAAGGTTTGATGACTCCAATGAAAATTATAATTGTTGTGGGCTGATTTGAAGCATAATGTAATTTTAATATAGTCACTTGAGTTGATGAAAATGATGTTGGTAACTTATGGAATTGTTGATATAGTTTATGAGTTTGAAAGAAATAAATGTATTGTTGGAGTTCTTATGGCATTTGGAAGATTTGGGTTGGAATGTTTTGAACATGTTGTGAATTGAGTATTGGTATTGTTATTATGATTGTTGACTATTGGCATTATTGTTGTTGGTTTGGCCGAGTTGAATTCTCGGATTGTTGTCAATGGATGAATTAGGGCCGAGCCATATTCTCGGGATGGCGCATTTACAGGGGAAGTGCTGCCGAAATTTTTGTAAACAAACGTGCATTCAAGATTTAACCTTTAAAGGTTCTAATCACTATTTGGCATATGTGACCAATTTGTAGATTTTGGTGAAATTGGAAGCTGAATTTGGAGCGGCGTACAAGATGGAAAAGGTATGTAAGACTTCACTTTCTTTCTTTGGCATGTCTTAGACGTACTAAGCCGAATATGAGCCTCGGGGACAACCCTATCCTTCGGAATCCGCACCTAAAGTTTCCCCTCTTTCATTCAGTAGAATTGAACTAGAATATGTGCAAAATGTTGAAAAACCTTCCTAAACCTCTAGAGCTCGCATAATTAGGACCCGACTAACCTGAAACCCTCACAAGCAATGCCATGACATGTAACATATGTAAATTTGGTACGCCGCCTCATTTGACCCGAGGTGGGCCCATTGATTCCCGGATTTTCCCTATTGTTCCGCTTGACTTACTTTGAAGCTGAATCCAAAAGAAACCTTTGATTCTTATTCTGTTATCAACTGACAAGTACTATACCTATCCCAATGAGAATACTGCTATGGCAATAATGATAACGATGATGTAGAAAAGAGAATATGCCTACGATAAGTATGACCAAAATGATTCCATGACCAAGATTTCTAAGAAAAGGATTCAATGTGAATACAAAGGTGACAAACTAGTTCTTGATCCTTATCTCTATTTCTTAGCTATGACACTATGTTCTACGGATTTCAAGGTCTATGAATTGACGTCTATGATGCCCATGATACCATACTATGTTTTCTCCTAGTACTATTCTTCGTTGGTGGTCTCGCCTTAAGATACTCGTCCCTTCAAGGTGAGACAAAGCGATCCCGGTTATTCCATAATACAATCGGAGGTCACCGACCTTACGTCACTCCGATAGACACATGTCTTTCCTTGGGCTCCCATGCATGCTGTTTATATGATAAATGTTTATGATACATAATATTGTTGAATGTATAATTGTATATGCATATGGGGAATGGGGAACGGCAACTGTGTCCACCTGATTCAGCTGGCTTATCATCCCGGACGCGGGATGCCCGGACGCGGGATTTATGGGAGAGCCGTACGCGGCGTCTGTTTATATGATATATATATATATATAATCTGATATACATGGGTCACTGTTGGGGAGGGGGGTGGGAGAGCCGATGAATTCGGCGTCTGTAACTGTGAGTAAAAAGTACCGTTTTCCGAAAAGTATCTGTTTTCTATGCACAAAAGAATAAAAACACCGTGTTCAGAAAAAGGAAAAAGCTAGGCATGCATGGCCTCCGCCCTGAGTGGCACTCACATGTACAGGTTACTCCTTTATCCTATGATACTGTCTACGTTTCCATGTAGTTATTACTCTGCACAGGTTACCGTTTTACACGTGATATGCTCTACAACTCTTACTACGTTGTTACTGTTCATGTCTTGCATACTCAGTACATTACTCGTACTGACCCCTCTTCTTCGGGGGCTGCGTTCATGCCACGCAGGTACACCCAGACGGATCGAAGTTAATATAGAAGATGTTCCAGCGAAGTTGGCAAGCTCCATTTGGCCTGGAGTGTAGCCGAGTCAGAGTACAGTGTACCAGGAGTTCCGATGTCAGTTAGAGACTTTGCAGACAGAGTCGTGGGTTTCAGGAGTCAGTTTGTACTACGATACAAGTTCTGTATAGTTACATATTTTATTTGATTCTAAAGCAACAAAGGAATATTTCAGCAGCCTTGTTATGTATACTTGACATAGAGATTTCAAAAAAATTAGTACGTAGAAAGAGTCAGTGGGTTCGCTCGGCCCTAGGTAAGGGTCGGGTGCCCATCACACCCTAGTGAGATCGGGGTGTGACAGCTTTGACCCAAAAAACTCTGGGGGACCACAAGTCAGGAAATCACGGGCCCTCTGACTGTCATATCTATCCGCACGATCACCTCCCCGATCCCCGCACACACACACTCGGCCCGCCATCAAGCTCGGTCAATAGCCGAACGGCATCCCGCATGGCCTATCCTTCACCTCACAGGCCGAGGGGCCGGGAGGCTCGGGTGCTAGAACCTCGGGAGGCGAGGGTGGAGCCGCCCCCACGACTGCTATTGTCGCTTGCTCCAAGCCCCTACGATGCGGTGGTGTAGCCGGGCGGGCATCGGGGCACAATCTCGGTACGGGCTCGGCACGGGCCACAGTAACTCTCGGGCGGGCCTGGTTGATGGTCTCTTTTATTTCGTAGACTTGCCTGCAGGCAGGCTGTTGTTATAGCCCGTATTTCGTACGTCCGGATGTTGCGAGACAATGGTGAGGAATTAAGGACAAGACTATGTTCTAAAATAATTTTAATGTCGGAGTTGTTGGGAATAGTATTTATGAATATTGGTATTGTGGAAATATTGAGAAAGGCTAAGGGCAAGGAGAGAAATTCGCAAAATGGGCCGTGGAAATAATGCGGAAGGTTAGGGACAAAATGGTAATATTGAGGAAAGTCGAGGGGCAAAAACGGGAATTTCACAAGTTTCTTGAATATTCCAAAAAAAAAAGGGTCATGTTGACCATGTGAGAAAGAAAAAAAAATAAAAAAATAAGATGACAAATAAGTCATCTTTGCCATGGAAAAAAAAGAAAATTCTAGAAAAAGAAAGGGAAAAAGAAAGAAAAATCTAGAGGAGGGGCATGTGCCCCTCACATGCTTGCACAATTATATGTATATATATATATATATAAGAGCTCCTCTTATTAATTCAAGACAAAAGAAAGAACACAAAAAAAAAGGAAAGAAGAGAGAAAACAAGCCATGGCATTCGGCCATGGCTAGCCAAAGTTGGCTTATGGAAGACTTAGCAAAAAAATTATTTTCTCTAGTTTCCTACCTAATGGAAGGTCCTTAACAACATGGAGTGATTGTTGGAGAAAGTAGAGTCCTTGTTGTGCAAGTTGGGAACCTAGCTAAGTTGAAGAGCTAAGAAGAAAAGGTAAGGTTCAACTTCCTTTCATGTGTTATGGATGATCTATGCATGTTGTTGAGTGTTGTGATATGCGGAAATGGATAAAATTTATGAAATATGCTTATGTATGTCATGGCCGAATAAGGTGTGTTGTGTAGAAAAGATGACATGATGTTATTTAATAGTTTAATTGTTGTGTTGTGAAATCCATAATGTAAAATGAATAAAGACTATGATTTCGGTGTGTGGAGGTGTTGAGCCGTGTGGGGTGTGTTGTTGGCCGTGTATACATGATGTTTAGCCGTGTATATTGTGTGGTTTCTATGTTGCCAATAAAAGCTTAATGATCTTAGTGAAGATGTAGTAGTTGGAGACTTGTTTTAGAAGTTTGTGTAAATTGAATATAATATTCTTGCATGCATGGAAGGTATTGTTGTTAGTATGATGATTGTTAGTATGTAGTTCATGAATTTGGAAGGAAAAGGAAATGTGTTGTTATTGTTTTTATTGGAGTTGGAAGGCTTTGGAGGAAGTAGTATATTGCTTGAATTGTTAGAGTGCATTTTGGGTAAATGGTTAAAGTTAATAGTATGATTGTTGGTATTGTTATGGATATTTTGGCCGGGTTGAATTCCCGGATTGTTGTTGATTAAAGATTGGCCGAGATAGACTCTCGGGGGCGGTATATTTATAGGGGAGATGCTGCCGAAATTCCGGCAGACCATAAGTAAATGAACTTGAAAGGTTATGACGAGTACATGTTGATGAATCTAACGGTAGTGCTGATTTTCTTAAATGTAGACCAACAAGTTCGGACGAGTAAGCGTAGCTAGTAAGGCGCGGCGCAGGTATGTTAAGGCTAAGTCCTTTTCTTTCTATGGCATGAATCATATGATGTAATCTTATAAATGCTCCCATAACGCCCTTGTTTTCAAAAGTTAGAAGTTATGATTTCAATGCATGATTTCCTTTTTAAAAGGTTATAAACGTTTTTCTAAAATATTCATTTTTCTCCAAAATCCAAGTATTACAATTTTGAAAGGTTTATGACTAGAACAACGACTACGATGTTATAATGACAATGATGATGCTAGATAAGAGGAAATGTCTATGATGAACATGGTAAGAATGTGTTCCTACTATGAATATGATGACATGAAAATATGAAGCTATTTCTTGATTTTCTTAGTCCTATGTATGCATAATGATTATTTCAAGGTTCCAAAGCATATGAAACGACACCCGACGATCCTGTTCTATAGTTTCTCATAATGTTACCTTCCATTGATAGTCTCGCCTTATAGTACTAGTTCCTTCAAGGCGAGACATGACGATCCTGATTATTCCATAATGTAATCGGAGGTTTCCGACCTTACGTCACTCCGATAAAGTTATAGCTTTTGATTGGGCTCCAATGCATGCTTATGATGGAGGTTACACTGGCCTAGAAGGCTGGGCACGACTGCCACTACGGTAGGCGTAGTGGTCTGCATAACTACACTGGCCGAGAGGGCCGGGCATGACCGCCACTACGATAGGCGTAGTGGTCTGCATATAATCACACTTGGCCTATTGGCCGGGCACGACCCCCACTAGTGGCGCTGCAAGAGATTACTACCCCGGACGCGGGAGGCCCGGACGCGGGCTAATGACATTATGCGATCTAAACAGATTATGATATCATGCGAGTCAGACAGACTATGTATGTATATAAAGGTAACAGTAAGCATGCATGATTCTGCCTTGAAGGGCACTCACATGTACAGAGTACAGCTTTATACATGACATGTTTTATATGTACAGTATATTTTCATTTACATGACATGCTCTATTTTCTATACCATGTTACTGTTCATGCCTTACATACTCAGTACATTGCTCGTACTGACCCCTCTTCTTCGGGGGCTGCGTTTCATGCCGCGCAGGTACACCCAGACGGATAGAAGCTAGGGTAGAAGATGCTTCAGCGAAGTTGGCAAAACTCCACTTGTTCTGGAGTGTCACCGAGTCAGCGTACATGTGCCATGATCTCCGAGTACAGATAGAGACTTTGCAGACAGAGTCGTGGGTTTTGGAAGTCAGTTTGTACTATGATACAAGTTTTGTTCAGCTAAATATTTTATTTTATTCAAAAGCAAAAAAAGGGGTATTTCAGACATCTTATTATGTTTACTCGTCTTAGAGGTTCAAAAAAAAAAAAAAAAATTTTTACGTAGTAAGGGTCAGCGGGTTCGCTCGGCTCCGGTCACGGGGTCGGGTGCCCATCACACCCTGATCAAGATTAGGGTGTGACAAAGTGGTATCGGAAGCGGGTCGGTCTAGCGTCCGCAAAGTCGTGTCCGGTAGAGTCACGTTTATGGGTGTGAAGCCGCCACATCTATAGGCGTGAGGTGCGGGCATCTAGGAATTGTTGACCTTCTTTCTGTCTTAGATCATGCGATAGAGCCAAGTCATAGGAAGAAGAAATTCCTTATATAAGCCTCCCGTATGACGAAAGAAGTGAAGAAAGAGAATACCGCGAACAAGTAAACCATGAGACGTGTTGTTTTGGAAAAGTTATGGGTTTGGCGTGACGACGAAGGTGCGATCGTTACCATCGCGAATCTGGAAGTCCAGGGCAGGAGGTAGTTATGCACGTGAACGAAAAGCGAACGCTGGGGGTCAAAAAGGGCAAAATAGTAATTATAAAGAAAAGGACGTGGTATGAAAATGCCTCGGAAGTTGTAAGACTTCGATTTGCCCCAGAGCATGTAACAAAGGTCATGCGAGGAAGCGGACGCGAAAAACGGCGTTAAGGCACCGGATTTCAGCAAAGTTTCGAGGTTAAGCGTGCTCAGGTGGGAGCAATTCCATGATGGGTGACCCCCTGGGAAGTATGCCAGAAATTCCATACATTCAGGTATAAGAGACAAACGAATAGTTGGAGTAACCTAAGGGGAAACTAGAGCATATGAAATGGTTGTAGATCATAGGAAGATGCGTATGACAAGGCAGACTAGATTAATGAAGAAACAGAAAGTGCGGCACAGCTCGGGAATTAGGGTAGGTTTGAATAGCGTTTGGAAGTATTTTGTGGGTTAGTTGATAGTAATTATATATATGAATGTATGAAATATCTCGCGTATAATTGTATCGGTGGACATGTGAGTCCTAGCAACCGAAGCTATGGTATAGAAGGCATTAGTCAAGGAAAGGAATCGAAGCTCAAATGACAGCAAAAGAGAACGGTACAGATGTTGCAGTTACAAGGTAAGCTGTCACTGTTTTATTACAGATTAAGACTGAAGGGTCTAATATGGTGATATTTGGAAAGAAAAGGGGGTGAGTCAATGCAAGACGAGGAGATCGAAAGATCTGGAACATGTGAAAAGTAAGGAGCAATTTAGTGAAGGAGGCCCCGAGAAAAGCTATCGACCAGATACCAGGCTAATTGGACCGAAAGTTTGAAGGATAGGTACGAGAAAGGATAAAGTGTGGCAACATGGAGAAAAAGGAGAATATGTGGAGTCCGAGGGCCGATTCCAATAAGTAGGGATAGAGGAATAGTAATCGCGACAAGGAATGTGATAAAGGAAAGGATGACTAAGCTTAGCGACGATATAATGCAACTGTGGTGTTGAAAGGTATATGGAGGAATTAATGTATAGCCATACTAGTATGGTAGCCACAGATATGGAAGAGTTGTTCTGAGAAGATGACCTAAGAATAAGACAAGGTCTATGTGTTAGAAAGGTATGGTTCACAATCCTTAGGACCCATATGGAGAAATAGCAAGAGAAGGAATATAAAGGAATAGATATGTGGCAACATGGACATAGTCAAAGGTTTGACGAACAAGGATAGGAGGAGTAAAATAGCAAGGATTTTGTGCTAAGGACAAAAGTAGTAGAACGCTTGAAAAATATGGACACACAGCTACAGCATAATTGCGCAGTTAAGGAAGAATTACGAACAAGTGAACTAGGGCAGTGAAAGGACGAATAGTGAATGAAAATGTGGACAAAAGGATGACATAGATGGAAGGTAAAAGGAAACTTAGGATAAGAAATTCCCGATATGTTAGGCATAGAGTTGGGAAGGAGGATGAGGAGTAAGGCATAACGAAGACTTCATAAAAGGACTACTGGCCTATAAGGAACCCCTTAAAGGGGGGGAGAACATATTATAGGCTTCAAGCCCAAAGGAAGGGAACTCGTTAGCTCGGAGTCAGAACTTAAAGCGCGTTGGTCTATCAAGAAGATACATGAAAGAAGTAGGAACGAGTTGATGTAGTGGATTGGGAAATCTATGACATGTAATGAGGATTCACATAGAGACTGAGGAGTGCAATTATAAGGGAACAGGGAGAGATAGAATGGAGTTCTTCACGAAGTTCGAAACAAAGGAATAAAAAAAACTAGAATGAAAGATAAAGAACGGGCATAAAGGAAAAGAGCAGCTATAAAACGAGACCCCCCGAAGTACTACGAGATTTTATAAGATCAGTTGAACATTCGAGGACGAATGTTCTAAAGGGGGGGAGGATGTTATAGCCCGTATTTCATACGTCCGGATGTTGCGAGACAATGGTGAGGAATTAAGGACAAGACTATGTTCTAAAATAATTTTAATGTCGGAGTTGTTGGGAATAGTATTTATGAATATTGGTATTGTGGAAATATTGAGAAAGGCTAAGGGCAAGGAGAGAAATTCGCAAAATGGGCCGTGGAAATAATGCGGAAGGTTAGGGACAAAATGGTAATATTGAGGAAAGTTGTCACACCCTAGTAAAGTCGGGGTGTGACAAAGTGGTATCAGAACGGAGTCGGTCCAAGGGTTGTCCGCAAAGTCGTGTCCGGTAGAGTCCTTGTTTATTGGGTGTGAAGCCGGCCACATCTATAAACAGGAGGCTACGGGGCATTTAGGAATGGTTGACCTTCTTTCTGTCATTAGATCGTGCGATAGAGCCAAGTCACAGGAAGTAAGATTCATTATATTAATCGTTGATTTCCGTAGGCGCCCAGTATCGGCGGAAAAGGCGAATGATGATATGGAAAGTCGAAAAGGTAAGATTGGACTGATATACTTGTTCCGTTATACATGGAGTGGGCGCCAAACAGAAATAGTCGTACATGCGAGCGAGAGAAAGTGATCATCGGGGCCCGGTAAAGGTAAACGGTCATTGTAGAAGAAAGGACGTATTACGAAAATGTCTCGGAAGTTATAAAGTTTTGATTGGCTTCAGACCGAGTAGTAAAGGCCATGTGGGAAAGTGGACACAAAAATATCAGTGTTAAGGCACCGAATTCCGCCAAAGTTCCGGGGTTAAGCGTGCTCAGGTGGGAGCAATTTCAGGATGGGTGACCCCCTGGGAAGTAAACTAAAAGTTTTACAAAGTAAGATACAAGGGACAAATGAGAAGCTAAGAGTAACTTAAGGAAATCAGAGTATACGGGATGGATGGAGACCTTAAGAGGACGCGTAAGATGAGGTGGATTAGTTCGGAAAAGAGACAGAAAGGGTGTCACAGCCCTAGAACTAGGATAGGCTTGAACAGCGTTTGGACGTATTTTGTGGGCTAGTTAGTAGTAATTGAACATATGTATATATGAAGGTGTAGGATATCCCAAACATGATTGTATCAGTGGACATGTGAATCCCAGCGACCGAAGTTACGATACAGAAGGCATTAATCGAGTAAGGGTACCGAAGTCCGAATGACAGCAAGAGTAAATGGTACAAGTGTGGCAAAGTAAGCCGTTATTATTCTACTATAGATTGAGATTGGGAATGAGGATATGAGGCGAAGTATAAACGGATAATGGTCTAGGTACACCCCAAAAGGGGGGAAGCGGGTGAGAAAAATGTAAGGATGAGATAAAGACAGTTGATACGGTAGTGTGTTTAATATGAACGCTTGAGCCACTGAGGAGACCTTTTTCTGAAGTAAATTAGTAAGGTCGGGGAAACCGACAATAAGTGGATAGAAGTCCGAGTAATGTATAAGGTAATATGAGAAGTTCGCACAAACTTTGAGTAGTGCGACGCCAGAAAACGGACGTATATGAAGAGAAAGAGTATGACAAAGAGAACGGTATTGGATAGCTTAAGAGCTAATATGAAGGATGGGAATAACTTTGAAAAGGGAGCTTCCCCGAGGTGCTTATGAGGCACTGTAAGGACTAGTCGAACATTCGAGGACGAATGTTCCAAAGTGGGGAAGGATGTTATATCCCGCATTTTGTACGTTCGAATATTCTAAGACAATCGCGGGAAGCTAAGGGCAAGGCCATTTTTTCGGTTTTGTTTGAATGCGCAAGTCGCTTGCAAATATTATTGTCATGGAAATTTAAGGGCAAACTTGGAATAAGGAAAATGAGAGGCCATGTGTTATTTTATATTGCAAAAGACATGCATACGTGGGCAAAGGTTGACTAAGTCATTTTTGAGTCATTCATCTTTTGCAATTTATAGTAATAAATCTAGAAAAGTTGAGAGAATTGAAGAAAAATTGGAGGGGAATTAAGTGGCACATGACCAGCCATGTGCCACCCTTATATATATATGTGTGTGTGAGTCATGAAAGAGTAAGACAATTCATCCTAAGTTCTAGAGAAATCAAGAGAGAAAGAAAGGGAAAGAAAAATGAGGGAGTTCGGCCATGGAGGGGGCTGGCCGAACCTTGCCCTCAGTTTTGATCTTGGAAAAAAAATATTTTCTTCATGCCATGCTACTAATTAGAAGGCCCTCGTCGACATGGAGTAGTTGTTGGAAGAAGAAAATCATCCGTTCTCGCAAAACTTGTCCTAGCCGAGAAACAAGAATGAATGGAAAGGTATGGTTCAATTCTCTTTTGCATGTTTTATAAATGTTTTGGACGTGTTATTATGCATGGAAATGGGTGGAAATCATGAAAGGTGGGATGTTGGTATGTGTGTGGCCGAAAATATGTAGTAAGGTATAGAAGTGTAGAACTAATTTTATTTAGTGTTGGTTGATGTTGTTGTGAATGGTTTGTGCATGTTATAGTAGGTAAACATAAATGAACTTCATGGAAATACAAAGGTGGAAGGGCAGCCGTGTAGGTGTAGTGTGTGTGTGTTATGTTGGAGTAAGGAATTAATTATGTTCAACATGTTTGTGTGTTGTTGTAATGCGTAGAAAATGAATGAAACTCATGAAATTGTATGTTTGGAGGTTGGCCGTGTATGGGCTGGTTTGGGGCTGCCATGCTAGACCAATTTTATGTAATATTTGGTTGTTGTTTATGAGTGGGGAAGAAAGAAATGTATTGTTATTATTCTTATTGATTTGGAAGGTGTTGGGCGAAGTAGTATGTTGATTGAATCGTTTTGAAAGTCATATGAATTGAATATGAATGGAATGTTGTTAGTAAGATTGTTGGCACTATTGTTGATATTGTGGCCGGGTTGAATTCCCGGGTTGTTGTTAATTGAAAATGGCCAAGTTGAACTTGGTGGGATGGAGTGTTTACAAGGGAAATGCTGCCGAAATTTCGGTAGGCAAGTGTACCTTAAGATTCAATCTCTAAAAGCTTCTAACCAAGGTTTGGTAAATGCGACCATTTGTAGATTTTTGGCGGATTTGGAGCTTGAATTTGGAGGAGCGTAAGAAGCGGAAAAAGGTATGTTAGGCTCCACTTTCTTTCTTTGGCATGTCTTAGATGTAATAGGCTTGAATACGTGTCTCGGGGATTACTCTGATCCTAGAAATCCGAGATTGGAATCTGATTACTATTCATTCAGTAAAATTGAATCAAATGTTCATGAATAGTTGAAAGAAGGGTCTAAACATCTAGAACTTGCAGGAATAAGATCCGTATGCCCTAAGACTCTTATAAGTCATGTCACGAAACGTTTTATACGTAAATTATGTACGCCGCCTCATTTGACTCGAGGTGGGCCCACTATTTCCGGATTCCCTCCTGTTGTCCTATTGGGCTTATTTTCCATTCTATAGCTAAGAACACTTATGGACATCCTTCCGACTACTAAATAAAAGTTGTTTTTAATTAAACCCATGACCCCAAAGCATGATTTTCCTTACTAAAAGTTTACAAGTGTTTTCCAAAATATACATTTTTCTTTAAAAACTAAGTTTTACAATATTGCCAGTTTTTATGACCTAAACAACGACTATAATCCTATGATGACT
Organism: Lycium ferocissimum; assembly: GCF_029784015.1. NCBI lineage: Eukaryota > Viridiplantae > Streptophyta > Magnoliopsida > Solanales > Solanaceae > Lycium > Lycium ferocissimum. The sequence continues at coordinate 42,232 of NW_026714135.1, forward strand.
ATGAATCTATGATGTCTATGATTCTATGATGACTATGATTCTATGGGGACTATGATCCTATGGGGACTATGATTCTATGATGGCTATGGTTCTATGATGACTATGACTCTATGATGACAATGATTCTATGATGACAATGATGATGTCAGATATGCTATGTCTATGACCCGATATGCTATGATATGTTCTATGTTGATAGTCTCGCCTTATGATTATCGTTCCTTCAAGGTGAGACAAAGCGACCATGATTATTCCATAATGCGATCGGAGGTTTCCGACCTTACGTCACTCCGATAAGTACATGATTTCTTGGGCTCTCTGCATGCTAAATATGAACATGGGTTAGGGGATGGGATACTTGAATACTTGGAATTGGGAAGGAAACTATGTTTCATTGCCACAGTCGAAACTGGCTTATCACCCGGACGCGGGATGCCCGGACGCGGGATTTATGGCTGAGCTGGAGTATTCCGGCGCTATGTGGGCGAGCCGTCTCGTGCGGCACTATGACCTGATATGACCAAATAAGCATGCATGGCATCTGCCCCAGGGGCACTCAGATGCACAGGTTACTCCGCTACCCTATGATATATTCTATGTTTTCCATGCAGTTATTACTCATATGCTCGAGTTACAGCTTTACATTATATGATCCCGATGTACCGGATACAGTTTAACCTGATATATTCCATGTGTACAGGATACTCTCTTCCACATGACGTGCTTTACTTCTTTATGCAGTTGTTGCACATGATCATATTTCTTTCTATGTTACCGTCTATGCCTTACATACTCGGTACACTATTCGTACCGACGCCCTTCTTGTGGCGCTTGCGTTTTCACGCGCGGTACCCCCGGACGAGTAGAAGTCATTATAGAAGATGTTCCGGCAATGTTGGCAAGCTCCACTCGCCCGGAGAGTTCTTTGAGTCGGCTTACACGTGCTATGGTCCATGATTCGATTAGAGACTTTGCAGACAGAGTCGTGGGTCTAGAGTGTCAGCCTAAAAACGGAGTTCCACTGGTTGACGTGTTTTTATGTTTCGGAGCCCTCATATTTACAAACTGCGTTTACTTGAGAAACGACGAAAAGATTTTGAAAAATGTTACTATGTATTTTACTTTACTTTATCTTATGATTCCAAGAGAGCATGTGTGTACTAAGAGTCGAGGGTTCGCTCGTTCGAATATGGGGTCGGGTGCCATCACACCCTAGTAAAGTCGGGGTGTGACAGGCACGGCGGGGCCTCGTCCCGTCATATGATCCCTGTCTACGTGTTTAGGTACGTGGACATGTATGTGGGGTTAGGCCTATTACTGTACGGGGTGTGTTTGTATGTGTTGTGTTTGGGGCGATCCCATTCGCCGTGGCGACCTTAATCGGCTTGCTTTTGTATATGTTTTTGGGCCGTTGCGCCATTCGATAGCCTTGTCGGCTTTGATATATACATATATGGTCCCTGTGTGTGGCCTTTGTTGGTATTTCTATCGTCTGCGAGGTTGATTTGGATAGTAAGAAAAACGGAAACTGCGCCCAAATTGTTCTAAAATGTTTAGATTATCACCTTACCGGTTTGTGTAATATATGAGGTACTGTGTGTTAGTTACGTACGGGTGCCCAGCTCGGGCACTAGTCCCGGCCTACGGGGTTCGGTCGTGACACTATGTGTCTGATTCTGACTACGGATTTATGTCTGACTTTGATTATGGACCCGTTCGATATGCTTCCGTACGGCTCTCGAATTTGAATTCGCTTAAGATAATCGTCGGAATATGAATCGTACGTGCCGTACTCTTGTACTTCGACTCGGATATGACCGTCGACGTCCGTTTGATCTTCTGGTTTTGGTGAAAATTCTGTCCGCCGTATATCCGATTTGAGACGGTACGAACAGCCCTAATGCGGTGGTATCGAAGGAAGATGGATGAAATTGGAAAATGAAGGCCTTTACAAGTTCTTCGATTAAATGCAAGTATGTAAACGGCAAGAAGACCTTCCCGACTGATTTTGATCTACCATGAGGTTGAATTAACATTCGAGGACGAATGTTTTAAAGGGGGGGAGGATGTTATATCCCGCCTTTTTGCATAATCGAAAAATTCGAAATAATTGTGATTTATGAGAAAGAAGGCTATGTTTGAACTTTTTTCTTAGTAGGTGTGTGGCGGATATGGGAGCTTGAATGCGGAAACAATGGAGAAGGCCTAAGGGCAAAATTGGAATTTTGGAAATTTGTTTGAAGAATTTTGAAATGAGAATTTTAGTTCATTGGAGCCAAATAAATGAAAAGAAAAATTGGGCCCAATACTTAAGGGGTGGCGGCCATGAAGGCCAAGCCCATGGAAATTTTAATTTATTTTGCATGTGATTAATTATATAAGGGAGCTAAAGTTCAAGAAACTTCAAGAAAAATAAAGGAAAAATCAAGAAGAAAAGAGAGAGGCCATTCGGCGAGAGAGAAAAGAAAGAAAAGAAAAGAAGAAAAAAATTCTTGGAGCTTGGTCTTGATTTCAAAGCTTGGTTCTTCTTGAATTAGTAATAAGCCAAAGGTGCTCTACAAGTTGGTATAATTTTCAAGTCAAGGGAGTGCTTGTTTTGGCAAGGAGAAGCTATTGGAAAAGGTAAGAATTTCATGTTTTCTTTCATGTTATGGAAGGTTTATGGATGTTAGAATAAGTGGAATGGTATGGAAATCATGGAATTGTGTTTGTGAGTGCGTTAGCCGTGCATGTGTGTGAGTGTGTTGTAGCCGTGGGACATGGTAGTTGTATGAAGGAAAATTGTTAAACTTGTTAGCATGTTGATTATGTTGTTATGGTCTTATGAAATAAATGAGAAGTATGAAGAATTTGTGTATTGTGAATTGTGGTGTGTGAAGCCGTGTGTATATGTGTATATATAGCCGTGCATGTGCATGGTTGTGTATTGAAGATGTGTTGAATTTTATGTTGTGTTCTAGTTGTAGTTATGATGGAATTCATATTGGAAATGAAAGTTGAATGAATTTGACGGAAGTTGGAAAAATTAGAGGTTGGCCTGACCTATGGAAAAATTGAAATGAAAATGAATTGTTTTGTTTGATATGTTAGTTGTGTCGTTATGATTCTTATGACCTCAATAAAGGTTTAATGGTTTGAGTTGGTATTGATTTGAAAGTATGAAGTCGAAGTGAGAATTATTGCATTATGTCGGAAAGTAGGCATATTGTGTTGATTGTTGTTGTTGTTGGTGTTGTTGTTGGCTTGTTGTTGGTTAGTTGAAGCCGAGTTGAATCTCGGGGGTGTCACGTTTATAGGGAGGTGCTGCCTGGGAATTTCGGTGGCCAAGTACTTAACCAAAGTTGAAATGTTAACTTGCATGAATAGTAGCGGTAAAGATGACCATTTGCGATTTCGACGTGAAACAGGAATTGAAATTGAATGACGTAAGGCACGACCAAGGTATGTAAAGTCTTGCCCTTCATTCTTTGGCATGTTCTAAGTGTAACGAGGCTTGAATGCGAGCCTCGAGCACGATTCGCTTCTCATGTAATCCGAGATTGAAATTAGCTCAAAACCATTCGGAAGATTGAATTGTTCCTTTACCTTTTGCGGCAAAATTGCCTATATGTGCATAACTTCCACAAATGGAGTCGGAATACTTTCTAAGATAGTTATGGACGACTCTATGGCTATTATCCATAATACCGTACGCTACTATGGTTGGGTCCGAGGTGGGCCCACAAAGCCCTGATAGTTCTTGTAAGGCATAAACTGACTCCGTTCTGTCCGATCTTCTTAATTAGTTCATGACTATCGATCTGCTATCATATGATAATTGTAATGACCGTCTTTATGAGTTTCGTAATTTAGTACGACATCTGAAACGATTCTGGACACTCTGTTCTGACATAATCTGTCGTGCCATCCCAAATGACACGTACGCGTATCTGTTATGACTATGATCCGATAATTCTGATTTGACTGATCTTCTGAACTATTTCAGTTTCATTAAGTCTGTATGTCGGTCTGTATGCATATGGTTTCTCATGGATCTGTTCGTGGATGCCTCTGTCACGACCCAACTCCGTAGGCCGCGACTCGTACCCTAGTTGGGCACTCATACGTACCTTATCCTAATTTAGCAAAATATTAAAAGTAGCGAACAAAGATAATTTAATCATGTCAAGGTGATATAGCGCCTGTGAAGGCCGATAAGGCGTTTAACACATAGATAAGCCATAATCGTATTAAACACTCACGAGCATTTAGAACCCACACCACATGTCTACGGACCTCTACGTAACAAAACATAATCATATGACGGGACGGGGCCCCGTCGTACCCCGAAACGAGATAAATACATAAACAACGTAAAAGTCTATACCAAAATATGGGCTCGGACAAGGAGCACTTCAATAGTGAGCGGATAACCTGGCGGCGAATCAGCAAATCAAACGTACGTTCTGCGTGGCACGAAACGCCCGAAGAAAAGGGGTCGGTCTGAAAAATGTCCGAATATGTAAAGCGAGGACATACTAAATAAAATTAAAGATCGAAACGAGTGTGCGGAGAATGAACAAGGTACATAGTGAAATCAAAATGCATATCAAAAGTCATAAATAATGCATACGAAAAGCATATGCCAAGCCGGCCCCGCTATGGGACTCGATGAAAGAGAACATGGGCGCCCGTCCTCGGCGCCATAACACATCATACTTCGAGTAGGGAATATCTCCGAACACATCATAACATACCCGGTGGCCACATCACATCACATCATCGATATCGAATATATGTACATGGCACATCATACTTCGAACCCATGTACATGTCATACACCTTTACTCACAGGAGCACGGCGAAATGATGTAGAGGAAAGCGCTTGATAACAAATCCTGGCCGGAGCTCGGTGAAGGAAGCATTGAGGCATCCACGAGTAGAGTAGTGAGAAACTAAATGCAATGCAAAACATATAATATTTACACAGACTCGATCGAATAATCCAGAAGACAAATCATTAGGATGAAGTCGAACGATAATCATAATACGTACCTTACAGACACCACGGTGGGTTATGTCAGGACAGAACTTTCGGATTCGGAGTACATATCAAAACATTTCTAGGACTTAATGGAATATTTCAAATAACCAACGTTTAGGAGTTTGGGAGCAATCAAAACATTTCCTTTAAATACTATTCAAAAACAAATCATTAGCACAATAGAAATTGGTTTCGGGAATAGTGGGTCCACCTCGGGTCAAACGAGGTGGCGTACTTAAATCACGCCGTTGAACTTCATAATATC